>NC_090743.1:15226088-15229260 GCF_036898095.1 Palaemon carinicauda
TTCTAATGAAGGACTTCTTTATTGTTTCGCCACTTTTCGAGATTTTTCAAAATTATCAACCAGATCAATAACGATTCCTTCTAGTGGGTTTTCACTCATTTGTTTAATCAAAGAGACCCTCTTTGGTTCCATGATGGCATAATTACGGCATAAATTCTTAATTTCCGTATATCCAATATTGTCTTGATTAGTAATTATAAATCCATTAATAACTTTGGTATTCAAAGCCATTCCACAATAAGAACACGTTAAGGTAAAGTTCTCAATAACTGTTAATACATTTCCTCCACCTTGTGTTTGGCCTATTTTGAAGAAAAGTAACTTGATCTGGAGACACTCAGGGAGAATCCGAGATGTCTTCAAATCAAAACACGGATCCCGGAGCTCAGAATGTCTTCGGAGAATCCGAGAATGTCTTCAAAACAAAACAGCCAGATTCGCGATCAGACGAAAGATTTATTTTGTTAAATTTTCATGATTTCTATATTGAATACCACAAAATCAACAGAAATTGCCACAAAACTGTCTTTTTTTAGGCCCATGTTTTCTACAATCGGCTTCTAAAATCATTTACAATAAGATAACATAAAGGAGAAGTAAAGACGATTTTCTAAAATTAGGATTTATTCATTAGAGCTACATTGAACATAGTATTCAGTTGAATATAAAGGGTAGTACAAAAAGAATTTCAATACAAAATAGAAATATTTGTGAAGAATTTTAGATATTTAGAAATTCAGAAATAAATAATTTCATAGACGACTCTGAAGACGAAAAGAATCTTCCACAGAGACCCCCGAAGAACACAAGATCCGCTAAATCCGCTCCAGACAACGTCACTACTCCATCCGGGCTTCAAGGTCTTCCTTGGATTCTCTACGCAGTTCACGCTGGAGCCTAGAGCGCTTTTCAATCTTCCTTTGTTCTTCCATTTTCTTTCTTGATGTTCAGTTGTCATTTCTCCCGCATTCCTTTCCAACGAAGCGCACTGTTCCTCGGATGTGATGAGCTTGAAGTTGGATCTCTAGGTCAGTGACCCAGACTCCTTCTTCTCTTCTTCTTTATCTATAGCCTTTACCCATATCTTTATAATGGGTTGCTGTTCCATTTAGGCCTTCTCCAATCTTTTCTATCTTGGACATCGTATTTTCTCAATCGTTCTTCCCGCACGTCTTTCTCTTCTTTATCATTTCATCCTTCGGCAAACACTGTCTTCTCTCCGCATGGCTGCTCAAAACCGCTCTAGTCTTCTTTGCCGAAGTGTTTTCAATACCTCATTGTAGAGGTTTTTCCATCCTCTTCCTGAATCCTTTTAGGAATGGCGTTCTTCGGACTTGTGACTCTTCAGTCGCTGGAAGAGCAATGATCTTCACGTTCTTCCACAAATAAATCAACGAAAAACTCTTCATCGACTCACGGAATTCCTCAGAGACTGATGAACGATGAGGATGTTAGATCGGCCTAAGGCAGACCACGGCCTCCATGCGTTGGGCAGGCCGTAAGAGGCACAGAAGGACGAACACGATGAAGACGAAGCTCTCCAAAGAGCACTCGAAGACGACCATGGAAGGAAAACTGAAGCTGCAGACGGCCCAAACTCGTTTTTTTGTACTGTATAAATTCGTCTACTACATTCCGAACGGATTCCAGTCAAGACTAAACATCTAAGGGCTATACTATAGGCCCCCCCCCCGTCTCTCTCTCTCTCTCTCTCTCTCTCTCTCTCTCTCTCTCTCTCTCTCCTTTTATATACATACATATACACACGCTCACACGCAAACTATATACATTTATATATATATATGTATATATATATATACACACATATATATATGTATATGTATATACATATATATGTGTATATATATGTATATATATATATGTATATATATATATATATATATATATATATGGAGTCAATGTGTTTCCTACAGGAATTGTATTTTCTCTCCTTCTTTAGAATCTCCGGCTTTGGTTTGTTTTAATACGAGGTTTCCTGTATGATATATATATATATATATATATATACACACATATATATATATATATATATATATATGTATAAGAGATTAGTCGAGTGCCATATGTGGATGAGATCAAAATGAAGGGTAGATGGAAATAGTTTGGGCATGCTCTTTGCATTCCCCAAGAGAGAATGTATATATATATATATATATATATATGTGTGTGTGTGTGTATATATATATATATACACACCAGTATTTTGTTATGCAAGAGAAACATTCCAGAGTTACATAAGCCTTAGGACATAAGCTAGTTACAATGCAAAGAGACGTGGGAATAATAATGGTGAGAATAACACTAAGAGACAGAAAAGAGCAACATGG
This sequence comes from Palaemon carinicauda, assembly GCF_036898095.1. Taxonomy (NCBI): domain Eukaryota; kingdom Metazoa; phylum Arthropoda; class Malacostraca; order Decapoda; family Palaemonidae; genus Palaemon; species Palaemon carinicauda. Next base: position 15,228,437 of record NC_090743.1, read on the forward strand.
ATACAAGAGCACACTAAAATAGAGGATATTCTAACAACTTGTAAGGAAAGTAAATGGACATGGTCAGGATAGATGATGAGAATGTCAGATAATAGGTGGGCATTAGGAATAACCAGAAGGGCATCTAGAGAATACAAAAGAAGCAGGGGAAGTAGAAGATAATGGGTTGACGAACTAAGAAAGTTTGCGGGTGTGGACTGCTGTAGAAAGACCGTAAACAGACGCAAGTGGAAGGACATGTCTGAGGCCTTTATTTTGCAGTGGACTATTAATGGCTGATGATATATATATATATATATATATATATATATATTTATATATGTCATTAGCCATTACTAGTCCACTGCAGGACAAAGACCTCAGCCATGTTATTTCACTTTCGTCTGTTTGTGGTCTTCATATGCCTGTCTATACCCCACAGAATTTCCTAGTTCGTCAATCCATCGTCTTCTCTTCCTACCCCTGCTTCATTTGCAATATCTAGGGACCCAATCTGTTACTCTTAATGTCCATCTATTGTCTGTCATTCTCATTATTTCCAGCAAAATCGAGCAACAATTATAAATAATAATAATAATAATAATATTATTATTATTATTATGATTACTGATTTGTAGCTGCTATCTATCTATCTATCTATCTATCTATCTATCTATCTATCTAGGAGAGAGAGAGAGAGAGAGAGAGAGAGAGAGAGAGCAGTCGCACAATTATACATCAAGCAAATATGAATAGTGATATTACCTCCAATCAGAGAGAGAGAGAGAGAGAGAGAGAGAGAGAGAGAGAGAGAGAGAGAGAGAGAGAGAGAGTATAAGGAAACT
>NC_090743.1:15229760-15244760 GCF_036898095.1 Palaemon carinicauda
GAATAAATATTTCCTGTGTAAATTCTAAAAATCTTAACAAAACAAGTGGAAGAGAAATCAAATAGAACAGTGTGCCCGAGTATATCCTCAAGCAAGAGAATTCTCACCCAAGACAGTAGAAGACCAAGGTACAGAGGCGATGGTGCTACCCAAGACTAGAAAACAATTATTTGATTTTCGAGTGTCCCTCTGTTAGAAGAGCTGCTTACAATAGTTAAAGAGTCTCTTCTACCCTTACCAAGAGGAAAGTAGCCACTGAAACAATTTACAATACAGTAGTTAACCTCCTGAGAGAAGAAGAATTATTTGGTAATCTCAGTGTTGTCAGGTGGTATGAGGACAAGAGGAGAATAAGTAAAGAATAGGCTAGACTATTCGGTTGTATTGGTAGGCAAGGGGAAAAATGAACCGTAACCAGAGAGAAGTATCCAATGTAGTACTGTGTCTAGCGGTAGTATCTCAAGCTTGAGAATTTTCTTCACTATTCCGTTTTCCCGACTTTCCAATAACCTTCCATCCTTAAGAGGCGAAAGAATTATTATCCTTCGTTTTCCGTTTTCTATAATTTACTGGCTTCTGTTTTTGTATTATCATTGTAAAACCAAACTGTATAGAATTTGGCAACAATTATTAATCGCCTTTATATGATAGGGGGAGAGGAAATAGTCATTACCCTGTAGACATGACCTGTGTGTTATCCAGGCGACTCTAAAAAAGACATATTAGAAAAAAAAACATTTAAAATGGTTGTATAAATTAAATATGTAAAAAAGTTGTGGAAAAATTACATATATAAAAAAGGCAGATGTAAAAAAGTTGTAAAAATGACATGTAACTGACCTGTAAAAAGGCAGATGTAATTTTTAAAAAAAAATGACATATGTAAAAAAATGCAGATGTAAAAAAAGGTGTAAAATTACATTTACAAAAGGCAGAAGTTAAAAAGTTGTTAAGAGGGATATGTAAAAAAGACAGATATAAACAAGTTGTACAAATGAAATATGTAAATAAGGCAGGTGTAAAAACGTTGTCAAAAGAACATGTAAAAAAAAACATTTTTTGACGGGTCGTGTACACTAGTAAAGTAATTGATATCTACCTTTTTTTATTTTTTTGGGCTTATTTTTAGGTCGAGTTCTGAAACAATGTATAATTAATTCAGAACAATTAGGAAAATATTTATTTATTACTTGCGCTAATCATAAGTGACGCACACAGCATTTCCCAATAAGGACGTTTGTTTTATAAAAAAGAAATAAGTTGAACCAACGTGAATGAGTAAAAATATTCAACCCTTCTCATCCCGCCCCCTTTCCTAAAACTACAACTCCGCAGTGTCGGCAATTTAAAGGGAAACTGGTGTTTTCGAGTGTACCTTTCGGAATACCCGTTTAATAGGGTATGACTACTCCCTTTCCTCCCTACCCGAAGGACGGGGCGAGACCGAGTAGTCATATGACTTTCAATGCCGCTGAGCGTGACAGGAATCGTTCCAGCCTGGCTATTTGCTGGACTCTGGATCGTAACTCCCTCAAACTCGATATTTTCCCGTAGTGTCTGCAACCTCACCATCCTTGTGAGTTAGGGATTGGGGCGTCTAGGGGAGCCTATAGGTCTATATACTGAATCCATCAGCAGCTATTGCCTGGCTCTCCATGGTCCTAGCTGGGGTAGAGAAGGAACTTGGGTGCTGATCATATGGTCAGTCTTTAGGGCTTTTGTCCTGTCCGTAGCCTCTGCTATTCACGACCGACCTTTAAACCTTTAATAGAATCACTCCCTGTAATAAGCCAGGTTAGAATTTAATATGAAAAAGGCGTGTCTTTACATTGATTGAATTAAGAAACCAAAATTGAAAATCTTCTAATTTGAAAATCTTGGACTGGAAATGAGATTGTGTTGGCCTAATTTGTAACATCCCAGCCTGGTGATCGCCAGACTGGGGTTCTAATCCAGCTCAAACTCGTTAGGTCCTTAAGTGGCTGCAATATCACCATCCTTGTGAGCTAAGGAGGGGGGTTATGGGGAGACTATAGGTTTACCTGCTTAGTCATCAGCAGCCATTACCTGTCCCTCCCTGGAACTAGCTTGGATGGAGAGGGGCTTGGGCGCTGATTATATGTGTATATGGTCAGTCTATAGGGGATTGTCTTGCTTGATAGGGCAATGTCACAGTGCCTTTCCTCTGCATTCATGAGTGGCCTTTTAAACCTTTAAATCCTCAAATTCGATCTAGTGTCAGAAAAAGGTAACATTCGTGTTTCGACCTCTGATACTGTGACGGAATAATAGATTTGATTGAATTTTAGTACGTCCATATTTTTATTGTTGAATTTAAATAATTAACCTACAGATGAAATTAACCTTGCTCTGGCGAGGTAATTTCGGAATCTCTTCTGACAATTCGTTCAAAATGCCGCTTTTACCTCCGTCAACGAAGTTGGAAGGAAGTTATGTTTTACACTCGGTTTGTTTTGTGTGGGTGTTTTATTTTTGTTTATGAAGCTTTTTTTAATCGTAGCGTATTGAAACTTGCATGGATAAGAGTGATGTAAAAAGTTGGAAAGGATTAAATTTTGGAGGGTCAAAGTCACGGTCAAGAAAAATGTCCAATTCACGTATTTGAGAGTGAAAAATCTACGCCAATTAATACATGTTAAGGTCAAAAGGTGAAGGTCCGAGCAAAAGGTCGAGAAATAAGCTGCCGCGGCGGAGGTTCTGCACTCTACTGAGTGCTCTTCTAATTTATGATTTTATCGTTTTTGTTCAGACGAGGAATGGGGAAACTCGATCCAATACATCATAAGAATATATTTTACCTTTATTGTGTCTGTTTTTAGTCCCCAAAGTTATTAAGAATTTCTTATTTTATTTACAGTAACTGATAAACAAAATTAAGCAGACACTACCTTTTTTACATTTCCTATTCGTTTCATTTACAATTATCAACTAGAGGGGCACTCAGTAGAGCGCAGACCTCCGCCGCGACAGCCTATTCCTCGACCTTTTGCTCGACCTTGGACCTTGACCTTTGACCTTAACACGCATTAATTGGCATGGAATTTCATACACTCAAATATGAACCAAGTTTAAAGTCTCTGTGACAACGATGTCCAAACTTATGGCTGATTACGTGAATTGAACATTTTGCTTGGACCATTACATTGACCTTTGACCTTCCAAAAATGTAATCATTTCCAGTTTTATACATAACGGTTAATCCCTGCAATTTTCATTACTCTACTATTAAAATTGTTACCAGGAAGCTGTTCACAAACACACAAACAGGGTGCGAAAATTTTACCTCCTTCCAACTTCGTTGGCGTAGGTAATTACATGGAATGCAAATCGTTGTCATATAACTGCTTTTTATTTGATTTAGTATTATTAAATCAAAATCTTACCAACCTTCCGGAATCTTTGCCAGAGAATGGCAAGTCTAAAAAGGGACCACCACACAATAGAAAGAAGACACTTAATACCATGATGAAGAGGGAGAGAGAGAGATTCTCCAGGTAATCCTCTTTGCAACAGAGATTCCAGTGAATATGCCTTGGCCAAGTCTAAGACGCTGAAATAGTGTCTGGTGAAATGGATTTCTGCTTCGTAAGATTGCTTTCAGAATCTTCTTCTTCTTCTTTGTCTGCATCTTTTCCCACCTTTATGTGGGGGTCGATGTTTCTGGCCAGCGTTCTCCATCTACCTCTGTCCCACACTTCATCAACCGGTTAATCCCTTTGATCAAAGGTCATCCTGATACAGTCCATCCACCTTCGCTTTGGTCTCCCTCTCCTCGTTCCCTGTACCTCCATTTTCCATCACTCTCCTCACAATATACTGTTCATCTCTTCTCATGACATGACCATACCACCCTCAGTCCTACTTTCTGGATCTTATCTGACAGTTTTCTAACTCCTGTGGTAACCCCTAATTACCTCATTCTGTATCTTATCTCTTCTTGTCACCCCACACATCCCTCAGTGGCTGGGTTCAAGATTGCTTTCAGAATCGGGTACGTAATTACCTCCGCCAGTGAAGCCGGAAGGAGGTTATGTTTTCGCCTGTGTGTGAGTTGTTTGTGTATGTGTGTGTGTTCATATTTGATTTTATGAAAATCTACGCCAATTAATACATGTTAAGGTCAAAGGTCAAGGTCAGTGCTGAGCTAAAGGTCGAGAAATAATCTGCAGCGGCAGAGGTCTGCACTCTATTGAGTGCCCCTCTAGTTACATAGCCATTGCTTGTAGAATTTCTTTGAAAGCGGAGGTCGACCGAATGGGCAACACTAGGAGGTAAAGATCTCTGGAAGGAAAGAGGTTGGGGGTGGAACCCCTAGGGGAACTCTGTGTGTGTGTGTGTGTGTGTGTGTGTGTGTGTGTGTGTGTTCGCGTGTGTGTTTTAGGTTTTACTTGTTAAAGAATGATCTGAATTAAATTTTTATTTTTTTCAACAAATATCTGGTAATCTCTCTCTCTCTCTCTCTCTCTCTCTCTCTCTCTCTCTCTCCTCTCTCTCTCTCTCTCTGTTTAGGCTTTACTTGTTGTAAAGTAATCTGAATTAAATTTTCATTTTTTTCAGCAAATATTATCTGGTAATTTCTCCTCTCTCTCTCTCTCTCTCTCTCTTCTCTCCTCTCTCTCTCTCTCTCTCTCCTCTCTCTCTCTCTCTGTGTGTTTGTGTGTTAGTTTTTGTTAAAGAATTGCTCGAATTAAACGAATTTTTCAACAAATGTTATCTGGTAATCTCTCTCTCTCTCTCTCTCTCTCTCTCTCTCTCTCTCCTCTCTCTCTCTCTCCTCTCTCTCTCTCTCTCTCTCTGTGTTTGTGTGTTTAGTTTTTGTTAAAGAATTGCTCGAATTAAACGAATTTTTCAACAAATGTTATCTGGTAATTTCTCTCTCTCTCTCTCTCTCTCTCTCTCTCTCTCTCTCCTCTCTCTCTCTCTCCTCTCCCTCTCCTCCTCTCTCTCTCTCTCTCTCCTCTCTCTCTCGTTAATTCTCATTTTATTATTGTTCCTTCTTAATATTTTTGATGGACTGGGCAACATCAGCCATATCGCGATGGCTTTTGATACCCTTGACATTAAGGCATTTGTTGATCGAATGCCCCACTTATACGTAGCAGTGAAAGAAATAGATATCTGTTTGAGGCTCGAGGTGAGGATGGCAGGTTCATCCTTGCCAAGATTCTTGGACATAATGTATTGTATTATGCTAACGGTATTTTTAGATTTATTTCAGAAGCAAGATATTCTGAAAGCTATATAACTTTTATAAGGACATCATTACTTTTTATTATTTTAAATTGAATTTCATTTTATTCTTTATTTATAACAAATTTTATCGGCGTCAATGACCTTCGATGTCAGGATGCCAGAAAAACTCTCAATCAATCAATCCTTCTTAATAGTTACTAATTTTAGTGTCAGATCATGGATTAATTAAATACATTACAATTAATTTAGTTTGGTATTGGGTTAATTCACTATCAAAGTGTAGGAATTACATGAGTGATGATTGAGGTCATTAGCATATGAACTTTAATAACTAATCACTATTCAATTTTATAAACAAAACGACAGTTTTTTATTTTATTTATCTATTTATCTATAGGCCTTTCTGAGTTTGGACACCTTAACGTGGTGAAATGGTTTGTGTATCGTCCTAAAAAGCAAACCAATATATACTAGTCATGGCCACCCATACTAGGTTGGTTTGCTCAGCAATCAGTTTAAAGTCTCCGACCATCACCAATCCGCACTGGGCAGAGTGGTGATGAATTATCCAAAACCCATACAAGAATAAAAAGGATGTCTGAGGCTTTTGTCCTGCAATAGACTAGAAACGACTGCATTAGTTTTTTTTTTTTTTTTGTATCATCATCATCTCCTACGCCTATTGACGCAAAAGGCAGATTTCGCCAGTCGTCTCTATCTTGAGCTTTTAATTCAACACTTCTCCATTCATCATCATCTACTTCGCGATTTCATAGTCATCAGCCAAGTAGGCTTGGGTCTTCCAACTCTTCCAGTGACTTGTGGAGCCCAGCTGAACGTTTGGTTTACTAATCTCTCATGGAGAGTGTTGTTTTGTAATTATATTTTCTTATTTGAATGCTTTTGCGTATTTTATTTGCTATAAGTTTTATCATAGGTAACAGCGTTCCCTCTTCGTTACCGAATTCTTAAGAGGCAAAATGGAAGATGATAAGGAAAACAGATTTTTTTTTCTTTTCTTTTTTATGAATCCGTTTCGTTAAAATTGTTTGGGCCGGAATTGGATGTTCTCAAAAGATCCTTTATGGGGAGAGAGAGAGAGAGAGGAGAGAGAGAGAGAGAGAGAGGAGAGAGAGAGAGAGAGAGAGAGAGAGATTTCGGTTTCAGCTTTAATGAGTGGATAACCTGTTTAGCTCTTGGTAAGGGGTAGAAGAGACTCTTTAGCTATGGTATGTAACTCTTCTAATAATAATAATAATAATAGTTAGGGATTTAGGTTTTTTTATGTAGATTTTATGCTGATTCGAGAGAGTTATTGGGTTCTTTGACTGGCCAGAAAGTATTACATTGAACGATTCTGTTGGTTACGGATTATTTTTCTTTAGTCTACACATATACCGAATAGTCTGGCTTATTTTTTCTACATTCTCCTTTGTCCTTATACACCTATTAATACCGAGATTGCCAAACTATTTGTCTTCGCTCAAGGAGTTAACTACTGCACTGTAATTGTTCATTGGCTGCTTTCCTTTTGGTAAGGGTAGAAGAGAGACTGTCTATGATAAGAAGCACTTCTATGAGAAGGACACTCCAAAATCAAACAATTGTTCTCTAGTCTTGGGTAGTGCCAGAGCCGCCTCTGTACCATAGTCTTCCACTGCCTTGGGGTAGAGTTCTCTTGCTTGAGGCACACTATTCTGTTTCTTTATTTCCTTTCCCCACTTCGCTATTTTCCCTTTCCGAGCGCTTGGGCTTATAGCATCCTGCTTTTACAACTAGGGGTGTACCTTATCTGATAATAATAATAACTATTATTAAGATTATTAGTAGTGATGATGAAACACAATAAGGAATTTATGGTCGCAAAGAGAGAGAGAGAGAGAGAGAGAGAGAGAGAGAGAGAGAGAGAGAGAGAGAGAGAGAGATGAATACCCCAAAATAGAAGAAGACCTTCAATCTTTTCTTTGTTTATTTATTTCTTTTGTTAAAGAGAAAAATATAAAATCCTTCCCACGCCTACTAAAGATAAAGGACACGAATCCTTTGAATATAAGATCCCCAAGATAAGGGAAAGACGGAAGAGGGGAGACAATGCGTCGAAACAAAAAGGTCAGGATTGTGGCTTCCCCTCATCCCTTACAAACCCATAGCACTCGCTATAGTTTCCTCAGCTTCAATTCAAAATACCTCATTTTGTTTGGCTCTGCCATCCTCTTTTAGATGGCATGGAGACGAACGTTGGTCTTTCGACTAAAAGTATGGTAAAGGGGCGACTTTAGTTAGCTGGACGGCGTTATTATTATTATTATTATTATTATTATTATTATTATTATTATTATTATTATTATTATTATTATTAATAATTGCTAAGCTTCAACCCTAGTTGAAAAAGCAAGATGCTATAAGCCCAAGGACTCTAACAGGGAAAATAGCACAGTGAGCAAAGGTAATAAATAAATAAAATACAAGAGAAGTAATTAATAGTTAGAATAAAATATTTTAAGAACAGTTACAGCATTTTAGAATAAATCTTTTATAAACAAACTATTAAAACCTCTCAAAACAAGAGGAAGAGAAATAATATAAAATAGTGTGCCTGAGTGTAGGTACTCTTAAGCAAGAGAACTCTACACCAAGACAGTGGAAGAACATAGTACAGAGGTTATGGTACTACTCAAGACTAGAAAAAAAATGGTTTTATTCTGGAGTGTCCTTCTGGAAGAGCTGCTTATTTACGACTGGGTGATCTTGTTTATGCAGTTAAATTATGATAGTATGAAGTAGGTAGATACTGATTGATATACATAATACTATCGAACGAGTGTTTACACCACACACAGCAGAGTATACTACCACAGGGGCAATTAGGTTAGCAGTTGTTTTTGTTTTGTGATGTAAACATTAGAAAACTATCAGATTTTTTTCTGGTTCAACTTGTAAACATGAGAGAACTAGAAGTAATTGCTTTGTTTCAAGATGTAATCATTAGATAACTAGCAACAATTGCTCTGATACGAAATGTAAATATTAGACAACTAGCAACTAATGCTTTGATACAAGATGCAAACATTAGGTTACTAGCAACAATTGCTCTGATACAAGATGTAAACATTAGATAACTAGCAACATTTGCTCTGATACAAGATGTGAACATTAGATAAATAGCAACAATTGCTTTGATACAAGCTTTAAACATTAGACAACTAGCAGCCATTACTTTACTTCAAAATGTAAAAATTAGACTACTAGCAGCCATTGCTATATTTCAAGATGTAAACATTAGACAACTACCAGTCATTGCTTTACTTCAAGATGTAAACATTAGACAACTACCAGCCATTGCTTTACTTCAATATGTAAACATTAGGCAACTAGCAGACATTGCTTTACTTCAAGATGTAAACATTAGACAAATAGCAGACATTGCTTTACTTCAAGATGTAAACATTAGACAAATAGCAGACATTATTTTACTTCAAGATGCAATTATTAGAGACAACTAGTAGCAATTACTTGGCTTCAAGATGTAAACATTAGACAACTAGTAGCAATTACTTTGGATCAAGATATAAACATTAGAAAGTTAGCAGCAATTACTTTACTTCAAGATGTAAACAGGCAACTAGCAACAATTGATTTGCATCAAGATGTAAACATTAGACACCTAGCAATAGTTGCTTTGCTTCAACATGTTAACATTAGACAACTAGCAACAATTGTTTTGATTATATATGTAGAGAGAAATACAGTGAGAGAACAGATTCGAGCCAGAGCAACTTATATATACAAAAGAATAAAGGAGATTTCTAGGTTCTATACCGTAGACATTACATAATGGTCTCTGTCAGCGTCTCTTCGACGTTAGTGCCACTCAATTTTTAGTTTTTTACTATACCTTCTAACCCTCATCTTTCTTCTATCTTGCTGTCTAATCATATGTACCTTCATGACGAATAGCTTGGCTAGAGCACCAGCCACCAGGTGAGGTACTACCGCTAAAGAGTTTTTTGGGTCCTTTGACTGGCCAGACAGTACTACGTTGGATCGTTCTCTCTGGTTACGGCTTTTCCCTTTGCCTATACATACATAGAATAGTATGGCCTATTCTGTACATATTTTCCTGTCCTCATATACCTAGCAACACTGAGATTACCAACCAATTCTTCTCTCAGAAGGTTAACTACTGCATTGTAATTGTTCAGTGGCTACTTTTCTCTTGGTAAGGGTATGGGAGACTCTTTAGCTATGGTAAGCAGCTCTTTTAGGAGAAAGACACTCCAAAATCAAACCATTGTTCTCTGGTCTTGTGTAGTGCCATAGCCTCAGTGCTATGGTCTTTCACTGTCTTGGGTCAGAGTTCTCTTGCTTGAAGGTACACTCGTACACACTATTCTATCTTATATCTCGTCCTCTTGATTTGTTTAGGTTTTTATAGTTTATATATGAAAAATTTACTTTATGCTGTTACTGATCTTAAAATATTTTAGTTTAAGTTTATTTATTAACTTATTTCCTTTCCTCACTGGGCTAATTTCCCTGTTGGAGCCCTTACGCTTATAGAATGCAGCTTTTTCAATTAGGGTTGGGGCTTAGCAAGTGATAATAATAATAATAATAATAGTAATAATAATAATGAGGCCCAAATATAAAAACCTATTATTTGATAACCTATAAAAATGTGACATTTCTCATAAACTCATTTTCTGAAGAATTTGATATGTGACATTTTCCATGAATCCATTTCTGAACAGTAACATTACATATTATTATTATTATTATTATTATTATTATTATTATTATTATTATTATTATTATCATTATTATTATTATTATAAAATCTCCTATCTATCCCATAACTAATAAATATGATCTTTATGTGAAAGCAGGAGATGTGACGTAATTGAGACAATTCTCCGAGTGGAACATATCGCTAGATTAGGTCGGCGATGAGGCGCCAAATCATCGCTGGTTGAGGTCACCGGAAACCAATTCAAAGTTTTGCTGAATGGGTTTGATATAATGATCTCTCTCGTTAATTGCTTCTCTTCCCCTTACCCCTGGTTCTCTTCCCTTCCTCTCAGATTCACCCCCCCCCCTAAGGTTAAAAGCTCGCTCGTGAATGGCAGAGGCAAGGGACAGTGACATTGCCCTATCGAGCAGGACAATGTCATAGTAACTGACCATTATATACATATGATCAGCGCCGAAGTCCCCTATCCACCCAAGCTAGGACCAAGGAGGGCTAGGCAATGGCTGCTGATAATTCAGCAAATAGACCTATAGGCTCCTCCGAAACCCCCCCCCCCCCTCTTTAGCTCACAAGGATGGTGAGATTGCAGCCACCAAAGAAACTAACGAGTTTGAGCGGGACTTGAATCCCAGTCTGGCGATCACCAGTCAAGGACTTTACCACATGGGCCACCACAGAATTCTCTTCCCCTTCCCTAGAATCTCTTCTCACTCTCTTAGATTCTCTTTCCCCCTCTACTAGGTTCTCTTCCCACTCCCCCAGGTTCTCTTCCCCCGCCTTCAGATATTCCTCCCTCTACTCCAAATTTTCATCCCTCTCCCCCAAAATATCTTCCCTTCCCCCACATTCACTTCCCACTCTCTCAGATTCTTTTCCTTCTCCCCTCAAATTCTCTTCCCCTCCCCCAGATTCATTTCTGCCTCCCTCAAATTCTCTTCCTTCTCCCCTAAGATTCTCATCCCACTCCCCCAGGTTCTATTCCCCCTCCCCAGATTCTCATTTCACTCTCCCAAATTCTATTCCCCCTCCCCAGATTCTCTTCTCACTACCCCAAATTATCATCCCACTCACCCAGAATATCTTTCCCTCCCCACATTCTCTTCCCACTCTCTCAGATTCTATTCCTTCTCCCCTCAGATTCTTTTACCCTCCCCCAGAATCTCTTCCCTCCCCCACGGCCCCCAGCGTTCTCTTACGGTGCAACTGACTGTTGTGGTTAATTTGCTTGCAAAGGAATCTGGTGAACTCTCCTGGAAATAAAACTGAAATTACTTAATTTTTATCGTTATGTCAAAGTGAACGGATTACCTCTCTCTCTCTCTCTCTCTCTCTCTCTCTCTCTCTCTCTCTCTCTCTCTCTCTCTCTCTCTCTCTCTCTCTCTCTCTCTCTCAAAGCTAAGCCTGTGATTTTTAGTCGTGCGTTTTAATTGGAACGAAAGTGAATGTCATTTGGAACGAATATGAATGTCATTTCTTTGGTTCAGAATCACAGAGTCCGAATTTAGTTGATGTATATATTCTTTTCCAGTGAATTTCCTTGCAGATTGTACATAGGGTTTATATATATATATATATATATATATATATATATATATATATATATATATATATATATATATATATGGTGTGTGTGTGTGTGTGTGTGTGTGTTGCCTATTTATTTACATATATCTGTGCTTGTGTGTATTATTATATATTTAATTATATAATTCAGTATATATATACAGTATATATATATATATATATATATATATATATATTATATATATGTATATATATATATATATATATATTTGTGTGTGTGTGTGTGTGTGTGTGTGTGTGTGTGAGTGTTTGTGTGTGTGTATATATGTAGGATTTTTTTCTGACTCCATAATTTTGCTATATGAAAAACAAGAGCCTGATTCGAAACATTTTAGTATTGGATCAGGAAAAAAATACTACGTAAACGTTACAGTGAATATGAATATACCAATTATTTTCCACATATCTGCAGTCATAAAATTTAAAGTGATAGGGTTTTACCCTATTTTTGAATTGAGAGAGAGAGAGAGAGAGAGAGAGAGAGAGAGAGAGAGAGAGAGAGAGAGAGAGAAAGAGAGAGAGCGCTGTTTTAACCTTTAATTGCAATGAAGTTGTAACAACTTTAGAAAGTTTTACGTTTCCAAATCTAGAGAGTTAAAGTTTCGAATCAAAAGAAGAAATGTTTTAATTTTCTTACGATCCGTATAGCCTATAACCTGATTGTCTCCCAGGCTACGGAGCCTTTATTCCCATCTATTTTCGTGTCATTTGTTTTGATTTAGTTATCTTCTTTGTTAATTCGTTATCTTTAGAATTTTTTTTTATTTTAAAATCCCGTAGCATTAATGGTTTTAAGATATTTTATTTGAATTTTCCACTCACTCACTTTCCTCACTGGGCTATTTTTCCCTGTTTGAGTCCTTGTGCTTATAGCATCTTGCTTTTCCCACTAGGATTGTAGATTAGCTATTAATAATAATAATAATAACAATAATAATAATAATAATATTTGAAAGGTTTTAGTTTTGTATAGTGATAATTCATCATCCTATTTCATGTTAATCTGCAAATGATTCAAATATAAAACAATTATGTTTGTGTAATAGCACTTCACAAATGTTTTTTTTGCATATATAATCTAATGATTTTTATTTTAGAGATTTAATATATTAAAAGTAGGCAGGGGGTCTACCCCACTCTGTCTTCTGTTCTACTTAGATTTTCCCCTTTCCTCCCCTTCATTTTCTTTACCTTTTTAGTATAATCTTATAATTTACTATGTTAAGAGTAGCCAATGGGTCTACCCAACTCTTTCTTCTGTTTTACTTGAATTTTCCACTTTCCTTCCTTACCTATCCTTTACCTTTTTAGTATAGTCATTTAATTTACCATGTTAAGAGTAGCCAATTGGTCTACCCCGCTCTTTATTCTGTTCTAATTAGATTTTCTCCTTTTCTTCCCTACATTTTCTTTATATCTTTTTAGTATAACTGTATAATTTACTATGTTAAGAGTAGCCAATGGGTCTACCGACTCTTTCTTCTGATATAATTAGATTTTCCCCTTTCTTCCTCTACATTTTCTTTACCTTTTTAGTATAACCATATAATTTACTGTATTAAGAGTAGCCAATGGGTCTACCCCGCTCTTTCTTCTGATATAATTAGATTTTCCCCTTTCCTCCCCTACATTTACTTTACCTTTTCAGTATAACCATATAATTTACTATTTTAACAGTAGCCAATGGGTCTACCCCGCTCTTTCTTCTGATATAATTAGATTTTCCTCTTTCTCCTGACTTTATTCCATCTCACCTACTAAAATTGAACATAAATTCTTTCGGATTTTTATCTAGTTTCTAATATATTAATCTTTATCTTTACAGGTTAGTCTTCAGTGTTCTGTTTCCAGAGTATCGAATCCGTCGGGAAGGTAAGACATAATGTGAAACTTAATTCAATGTATATTTATGAAGACAAATAAAACTTATTCTTTCTCTTAATAATTGTTTTCAAAATTAAGGACATTGATGCATTCCATAGGTCATTATTTGAAAAATTAGATGTAAGATTCAGTACATATTTAAAACGACAGACTTTTCAATTGTTTAGAGGTGTTATGAGCGATTTGAAAAAATAAATATTTGGAAAATAGGGAACAGTTATGTACTATTGTGACAGCCTTCCAGAATATGTTTCGCTCAGAATATGTATTTATTTTTTTTTTTCTAAATTCAGTATTTGAATGGTTTTCAGAGTTTATACGTCTTTTAAAATTTATAGGTCCTTCAGAATTTATAAGTCTTTCAGAAATTGGCCGTCTTTCATTTCAGAATTAGTACTTCTTCCAGAAATTATGCGCATTTCGGAATTTATGTCTCAGAATTTGCACGATTTTCGGAATTTTCACGTCTCAAAATTTGCACGCCTTTCGGAATTTGTACTTTCGAATTTGCTCGTCTTTGGGAATTTTTACGTCTTGGAATTTGCACGATGTACGGAATTAGTTCATCTTTTGGAATTTGCACGTCTTTCAGAACTTGCTCGTCTTTTAAAATTTGCACGATTTTCGAAATTTGCACGTCTTTTGGAATTTGCACGTCTTTCGGAATTTTCACGTCTCAGAATTTCCACATCTCAGAATTTTCACATCTTTCGGAATTTGCACGTCAGGAAATTTGTACATTTTTCGGAATTTTCACGTATTTCGGAATTTGCACGTCTCAGAATTTTCACGTCTTTCGGAATTTGCACGTCTCAGAATTTTTACGTCTTTTTGAATTTGCATATCTTTCGGAATTTGCACTTCTTTCGGAATTTCCACTTCTTTCAGACTTTGTACGTCTCGGAATTTTCATATCTTTCGGTATTTGACGTCTTTCGGAATTTGCCCGTCTTGGAATCTGTAAATCTTTTGGGATTTTCATGTCTCGGAATTTGCACGTCTCGGAATTTGCACTTTTTTCGGAATCTTCACGTCTTTCAGAATTTTCACGTCTTTCGGAATTTTCACGTCTACTGGAATCTTCACGTATTTTGGAATTTGCACGTCTTGGGATTTTCACGTCTTGGGATTTTCACGTCTTTCGGAATTTGCCCGTCTTTCGGAATTTTCCCGTCTCGGAATTTGCACTTCTTTCGGAATTTTCCTGTCTCGGAATTTGCACCTTTTTCGGAATCTTCACGTCTTTCGGAATTTTCACGTCTACTGGAATCTTCACGTATTTTGGAATTTGCACGTCTTGGGATTTTCACGTCTTTCGGAATTTGTTCTTTCGGAATTTTCCCGTCCCGGAATTTGCACTTCTTTCGGAATTTTCCTGTCTCGGAATTTGCACCTTTTTCGGAATCTTCACGTCTTTCGGAATTTTCACGTCTACTGGAATCTTCACGTCTACTGGAATCTTCACGTATTTTGGAATTTGCACGTCTTGGGATTTTCACGTCTTTCGGAATTTGCCCGTCTTTCGGAATTTGCACTTCTTTCGGAATTTTCCTGTCTCGGAATTTGCA
>NC_090743.1:15249760-15267260 GCF_036898095.1 Palaemon carinicauda
AATATCTTTTTCTTTACTAGATCCAAAATATGTTTCATACCAACCATTCATAAAAAGAAAAAAGTTAAACTCGACTTTAATGTCGAAAGTTATTATCTCTTTATTAGATCATAAAAACTCTTATACCGAACATTATTAAAAAATAAAAAGCAAAGAAATAAATGATATGGAAATGAGATCTTGCTAAGACGTCTTCTGTTGTTTATTATCTCCTCAAAACGTCTCTTGGAACTTTCCTTATAATCCGTCCTCGTGTTTCTCCGTCACGTCTTTCCCTTCCCGAAAATGTATTTTATTCCTTATAGGAAACTCTTAATGTAATCCAGAAAACACATTGAGTAAATGTAATCCAGAGAATTCTTTATTTGAAACTTAGTGTAATTTAGAGAACACATTGAAGTAATGTAATCCACAGAATTCTTTATTTGAAACAGTGTAATTTAGAGAACACTTTGAAGTAATGTAATCCACAGAATTCTTTATTTGAAACTTAGTGTAATTTAGAGAACACATTGAAGTAATGTAATCCACAGAATTCTTTATTTGAAACTTAGTGTAATTTAGAGAACACATTGAAGTAATGTAATCCACAGAATTCTTTATTTGAAACTTAGTGTAATTTAGAGATCACATTGAAGTAATGTAATCCACAGAATTCGTTATTTGAAACTTAGTGTAATTTAGAGATCACATTGAAGTAATGTAATCCAGAGAATTCCTTATTTGAAACTTAGTGTAATCCAGAGAACACATTGAACTAATGTAATCCAGAGAATTCCTTATTTGAAACTCTTAACATAATCCAGAGAACACATTGGAGTAATGTAATTTAGAGAATTCCCTATTTGAAACTCTGCATGTAATCCAGAGAACACAATGAAGTAATGTAATCCAGAAATTTCCTTATTTGAAACTTGGTGTAATCCAGTAAACACATTGAAGTAATGTAATCCAGAGAATATATTGAAGTAATGTAATCCAGAGAATATATTGAAGTAATGTAATCCACAGAATTCCTTATTGGAAACTCTTAATGTAATCCAGATATCACATTGGAGTAACGTAATTCAGACAATTTCTTATTTGAAACTTAATGTATTCCAGAGAACACATTGAAGTAATGTAATCCAGAAAATTCCACTTGTGATACTTAATGTAATCCAGAAAATTCCACTTGTGATACTTAATGTAATCCAGAGAACACATTAAAGTAATACAATCCATATAATTCCATATTTTTAACTTAATGTAATCCATAGAACACATTGAAGTAATGTAATCCAGATAATTCCTTATTTGAAATTTAATGTAATCCACAAAACACATTAAAGTAATGTAATCCAGAGTACACATTGTAGTAATGCAATCCAGAGAATTCCTTATTTGAAACTTAATGTAATCCAGAAAATTCCTTATCTGAAACTCTTTATGTAATCAAGAGAACACATTGAAGTACTGTAATCAAGAGAATTCCTCATTTGAAACTAATTGTAACCTACAGAACACATTGAAGTATAGTAATCCAGAGAATTCCTTATTTGAAACTCTATGTAATCCAGAGAACACTTTAAAGTAATGTAATCTAGAGAATTACTTATTTGAAACTTAATGTAATCCAGGGAATTAATTCGAGTAAAGTAATCAAGATAATTCCTTATTTGAAACTATAAATGTAATCCAGAAAACACATTGGAGAAATGTAATCCAGAGTATACAATAGAGGCATTTATTCATTCATTTACGATGTGAAAAATTACTTTTAATCTTGATATATAAAGGATATAGCACCGAGACTTGGATTACTGTGCGTGGCTGTAAAGATGATGATAAAAGGCCGCTCATGAATGGCTGAGACAAGGAACATTGACCATGATCTAGTGAATGACCATATACACTCGTGATCAGCACCCAAGCTATGAACAGGGAGAGCCAAGCAATGGATGCTGATGACTCAGCAGGTAGACCGATAAGCTCTCCCAAACCCATCATCCCTAGTTCACAAGGATTGTGAGGCTGCAGACACACTACAGGAAACTACGGGTCTTGAACCTCATTCCATCAGATCGCCAGATAGAGACGTTTCCATGAAATTATCTAACTCAAGCCAGTTTCGAACCCCAGTCTATCAGATCGCCAGATGGGGACGTTTCCATGAAACTATCTAGCTCGAGCAGGTCTCGAACACCAGTCCATTAGATCGCCATATAGGGATGTTTCCATGAAACTATCTAGCTCGAGCCGGTCTCGAACCTCAGTCCATCAGATCGCCAGATAGGGACGTTTCCTTGAAACTATCTAGCTCTAGCCGGTTTCGAACCCCAGTCCACCAGATCGCCAGATAGGGACGTTTCCATGAAACTATCTATCTCGAGTCGGTCTCGAACCCCAGTCCATCAGATCGCCAGATAGGGACGTTTCTATGAAACTATCTAGCTCGAACCGGTCTCGAACCTCAGTCCATCAGATCGCCAGTCGTTGGCGATAATCAAACATTTTCTTCCAAGAAGTAAAAATCATCAAATATATATTTGAATACACCATACGAGCTCTTTCTTCAATACGTATTTCAAGCCTAAAATGGCTATTATAACGCTGGCCTTTTTATCTTCCATTTTATCTAACGTTTTTAAGCTTACACAAAGCCCTGACGTCAGACCCTTGTAAGGGGGGAGCGTGTGTAAGTCTTCCCTTTGCATCGACGTCCTTTCATCTGGAGGATACATCTTCCCGTCTTGCATTTTCCTTTGAAAGAATGGACTCCCCTGAGCGCGTGACCTAGAGGACTCTATAAAATCGATTTCTTTCGGGACATTTCTCGGATGTCTTTTGTTTCATGTACTTCGTTAGTGATGGTGACTTGTTTGATATTATCTAGTTGTTGTTTTCATCTGTTATTCTTTACTTACGTCATCTTGTTTTGGTTTAATTCACCTTTGTCGCCGGTGACTTATTTTGGTATTATTTATGAATAAGGATACCTTAACGTGGTGAAAGGGTTTGCGCCTCGCCATGATTAGCAAAGCTGTACTAGTCAGGGACACCCATACTAGGTTACTTTGCTGTGAGCGATCAGACAAAAGTCTCCCACCATCACCAATCCACAGTGGCCAGCGTGGAGATGAAAACTGGCCAAACCCCAGACATGACAATCCTTCAGTCGACTAGAAACAGCTGCATTTGTTGTTGTTGTAATTAGTCATTGTTTTTATCAGTTATTTTTGCTTTCCTCCTCTTTCTTTGGTTTCCTTCACCTTAAGCGGGGTTTACACTGTCGAATGGTTCATCGAACCCGGTTGTCGAACCTGCTTGTTGATTGGTTTGAAGAGGTGGACAATGAAGCCCCGCCCACAAAAGTCAGGCGAGAACAGACTTTCTTCGAACCGTTCGACGAACTTGTTCGATCGTGTAAACCCACCTATAAATGTTGGTGTCTTGTTTTAAATGATTTAGTTATAGTTTTTATTAGTTTTTATTTACTTGCATCATATTGTTTTAGGTTCCTTCACTTTCCACAGCTTGAGAACCTTTGTCAAATCCTGATCAATTAATCAATACATTGTTTTTTCTTATTTTTTAAAAGTGATGTTCATCTAGTTTAGTACCTATTTGGATTTTTACTTCTGAAAAAGATAATAATGATAATCTTTTATACGAATATATTCAATCTTTTAACAATATTTAAAATGACTCAGATTTCTATAGCTAGAAAAAATACATTTTTTTTTTTAATATGTGATTTTGAAATCTCCCATGATTTCGTTATTCTCAGAAGAGATTTTTTCGACCACAAGAATACCTTTGAGCTTTGAAAGATGTTTACGTCAACAAGTCTTTGCAACATCATCATTTCTCGTTTTATTTATTCTTTCAAAGGGTCTCAGGCATACTTGAAAAGCCTTATATTATGGTCTGGTTTTCCACTTTGCTTACTTTCAGTAAAGCGACAACTGAAGAATTCAATTATATTTATGAAAAATACTTTGCCTTTTCATATCTGAAGATATTGTGGTGGCCGATGTGGGGTACGAGTCCCGCTGAAACTCGCTAGTTCCTTTAGTAGCTGCAACCTCACCATCTTGTGAGCAGCTAAGGATGGTGGTTTTGGGGGAACCTGTAGGTCTATCTGCTGAGTCATCAGCAGCCATTGCTTGGCCCTCCTTAGTCCTAGCTTGGGTGGAGAGGGTGCTTGGGCGCTGATCATATTTCTATATGGTCAGTCTCCAGGTCATTTTTCTGCTTGATGGTGCATTCATGAGCGGCCTTTAAACCATTAATCCTTTAATAGAGGCCGTTGCTCAAATAGAAAATATAATTTTATAGAAAAATAGTTGATAACATCAATCATTTTCCTTAAAGGTTTTATTGAACCTCATAAATCTTGGATTTGGTTAGCAGAGGTGAGTCTTAGGAAGGGGGTTTTCAGGGAGCCTATAGGTCTATCTGCTGGCCATCCTTTGTCCTAGCTTTTGTGGAGAGGGAGCTTAGGTGCTGATCATTTGTATATATGGTCAGTCTCTAGGGCATTGTCCTGCTTGATAGGGCAATGTCACTGTCCCTTGCCTCTGCCATTCATAAGTGACCTTTAAACCATAACCCTTAATAGTCAGTTTCTTGTACGATAAAAGTCTTTCTATAAGAAAAGTAAATGTTCGAAGCCTTGAGAGAGATAAGTCTTAAGTATGCATGTTTTGCGTTCAGTCAAAGCTATGTTTTGAGGACTGATATTCTCGAGACTATTTTCAAGCATTTATTGCGATGCCTTCTGTACCATGATCTTCCACCGTCTTGGGTTAGAGTTCTCTTGCTTGAGGCCACACTTAACACAATATTCTTACTTCATCGTTTATATATATATATATATATATATATATATATATATATATATATATATATATATATTTACAGTATATTAACGTCGTTAGTGATCTTGAAATATTTTATATTGTTATTCATTACTTCTATAGCCTATATGGTTTATTTCCTCACTGGGCTATTTTCCTTTTTTTAATCCTTGGGTTTATAGCATCCTGCTTTTCTAGGCACGGTTGTAGCTTAGCTAATAATAATAATAATAATAATAATAATAATAATAATAATAATAATAGAACAATGTTAATTACCATCGATGAAAAGAAAGTTGTGTTTGTATGGAAATGAAACTTTCAATATCTCAAATATTGAACATGTTGAAATGTGCCAGAGCAGATGTTATGAATCAGGAAAGTTATGGAAAATAAAACAAAAATTGCTCAAAGGGCAAGAGGAAGAGCACAGTCGGCTTCATTAATTTTTGTACACTTCACGGGAAGCTAAGGCGACGTCTGACAGCTGTATATTGTAGCAGCTAACACTGGTGTTTAGCAAAAGAGGAACTGTTGGCAACGTTGCTTGTAATCACGTGATTAAAGCATTTTTGTTAATTTTACCAAGTGGTTCAAAGGTTTAAAGGTCGCTCATGAATGGCAGAGAAAAAGGACAGTGATATTGCCTTAGCAAGCAGGACAATCCCCTAGAGACTGACCATATATGATCAGCGCCCAAGTCCTCTGTTCTCCCAAGCTATGAGTAAAACGGGCCAGGTAATGGTTGCTGATGACTCAGCAGGTTGAAATATAGGCTCCTCCAAACCGCCTATCCTTAGTTCATAAGGATGGTGAGGTTGCAGATACTAAAGGAATTAACGAGTTTGAGCGAGATTCGAACCCCCGTCTGGCGATCACCAGACAGAGACGTTACCAATAAGGCCACAACAGCACTGACGCCGAGTAAATGACAAAATTTTTCTATAAAATACATTCCTACAAAAATTGAAATTATGTTATAAAATTATGTTTTAACTTAAATGTGTTACATCAGCCACTTTTTAAAAATATTATCGTCTCGGAAGGTTATGGCGTCCATAATGTCACTTGAAGTTAATAAAGATATTTTCAGGATAGAGGAAGCAAAGCTTTATTGCAAGGCTAGGGTGTGTGGGTAGGGGACAAGGGATAAAAGGAGATCATATTCCCATTAATCCTAATGAGGGTAGAAAGTGTTGCATAGGAGGGGCGTTCCCTTTATTATTTCTCTTTTATGTGATTTTAAGGGTAATATAGGTACATAAACACACACACACACACAAACACACCCACACACACACACACACACACACAAACACACCCACACACACACACACACACACACACAAACAAACACACTCACACACACACACACACACACACATATATATATATATATATATATATATATATATATATTCTCTCTTTTTAAGTGGGGATACCTTACCGTGGTGGAAGGGTTTGTGTATTGCCATGATTAGCAAAGCTGTAGTAGTCAGGTTCACCCATGCTAGGTTGGTTTGTTGTGGGCGATCAGAATAAAGTCTCCCATCGGCACTATTCCGCAGTGGCAAGCGTGGTGATGAAAATTGGCGAAACCCAGACATGAATCAAGATACATCTGAGGACTTTGTCCTGCAGTAGATTAGAAACTGTTGAATTCGTTGTTGTTGTGGTTATACACACACACACACGCATATATATATATATATATATATATATATATACATTATATATATATATATATATATATATATATATATATATATATATATATATATATATATTGGAACTCAGTCCGGTGAGACTAACTCAGTTAGTCATCAGGATATTATATTTTCATCCTTGACAAACAATATCATCATGATATGTCTCCAGAAAACTAGGCAGAATAGATAGGGGTAAACATACAAATTTCAAGTGATTTTTACCAGAGAATTCCCTCACAAATCATAGTAAGTATGATGAGAAACTAGATAAAACGTATTTACGGTCAAGCATATCCCATTTCTGGTATTCAGACAGAAACATTTACCGAGAAAGACTTACTGATATTGACTCTTTCTGGGGAATCATAGACGTGACATGAATACGCAGGAAGAATTCTCTATAGGGATTGGATGTTTGAGGAATATAGAAGTGTTTTTTTAGCAATATATGGAAATATAATGTAGCTCTATAAAGGCTTTGGTATCGTACCAGATACTATTATTATTATTGCGAGCGAAGCTACAACGCTAGTTGGAAAAGCTGGATGCTATAAGCCCAAGGGCTTAAAAAAAGGAAAAAAGAAAAAAACAGCCCAGTGAGGAAAGGAAACAAGTAAATAAACTCCAAGAGTAGTAATGAACAATCAAAATAAAATATTGTAAGAACAGTAACAACATTCAATTAGATATTTCATATATAAACAAAGAAAACTTAAAAAAAAGACAAAAGGAAGAGAACCAAGATAGAATATTGTGTGCAATTGTACCCTCAAGCAAAAGAACCCAAGCTCAAGACCGTGCAGGACCATGGTACGGAGGCTATGGCACTACCCAAGACTAGAGAACAATGGTTTGATTTTGCAGTGTCCTTCTAGAGGGGCTGCTTACCATAGCTAAAGAGTGTCTTCTACCCTTACCAAGAAGAAAGTAGTCTCTGAACAATTACAGTGCAGTAGTTAACCCCTTGAGCGTTTTTTTTTTAGTGTAACCCCTTGAGCATTGTTTTAGTCTGTAATGATAGATATAGTAATGATGCCTATGAGAGCGATATGTAATTGGTTCAATGACAAATAAAGTATCTTTTTCCTATTTGTGCCCAGAAGACAGTTACGCTGGGGAATTTTCTACGCTGTAAACGCTTTCACGGTAGGGTGTTTGAGAGATCTATATTGACTCTGGGGTGTTCCATAGCAGGTGGAAGAGGATGCATTTGATCGAAGGTATTAGAGAGGAGTCATCAGACAACCTACTCCTTAATGTAGGGAAGAGGATGCCTTTGATAGAAGGCAATGGAGAGGACGCATCAGCCAACTGACCCCTTAATGTAGGGATAACGGCGGGGAAGAAAAAGATAGCAGGCCATTACAGAGAAAGCCGCGATGATTTGCCCATTTGTCCCGCCATACAATAGGTCTTGATGTTTATGTTTATACATTTGACGGGATATTACCCAGAAGTGAATGGTTTTTCAAAAAAATGGCCGGAAACGCGTTAATATGAATTCTTTTTCTGCTTTGTTGAATCCTGAATAATTCCATTGTGAATGCTTCTTTCATTGGTATGAATTAAATGAGTTTTATAAGAGTTTTGTTGTTTTGTAACCAACCATATAAACGTTGGTCCTAGTAAACAGAATGTTTTGTTTCCGGTTTTATATATTGATTGATTGATTGATTTAAAGTTTTCAGGATGCCTGAAAACTTTAAATCAATCAATCAATCAATATATAAAAACTAAGTACATTTGTTACGGCCATGCATAGTGGTAGAGGTCATCTATGCCCATATTGAGTGTTTGCTCTGCTTCAAGTAAATAGACTGTTTTGTTTTTGTTATATGATAAAAAAATCGTTCCTCTTGGTACTGCTATACATAGTAAATTAGTACAGGTTGTTTGCATTCATCTTGCGTATATGTTATCTGCTTCTAGGTAATAGAATGTTTTGTGTTTATTTGACAAAACAGATCGTTACCCTCGTTACTGCTATACTTAGTGGTAAAGGTTGTCTGTACCCCGAGAGTTTGCTCTCTGCTTCCAGTAAATAAATTTTTGCTGTGTTATACAAGAACCTTGACTCGTGATTGTACGGGTATAATTGATTAATTTGCCTTATACAGCGCTTTGATGCCCCAGTGCTTGGCTAAAGACCTAAAATTTCGATTCAATTAAATTCTGTTGTGAAAATCTACTTTTATGAAGTTTAGTCTTGGATTATTGTAAAACCAATGTTTAAAGGAAAATATTGCCTTAATCATTAAACTATTCTTATATAAAGCACTAATTGTTTTTTTTATCATCTAATCCAGTACTTGTAAATTCAGATTTATTTGTCATTGGGTTGATTTTGTTGTAGAACATTACATTGTAAATTCATACCCTGTATTGATTTCATCTTGAACATTTTTACCATTCGCCAACTTTATTGCGAAGGTTATGTTTTGGTAAACGTGTATTTATTTATTGATTTATTTATTTATTTATATTTATTTATCTGATATCCAATCTTTATATGTTTGTTTGTTTGTGATTCGCATAACTCAAAACTAATTTGATCGAATCTCATGAAATTTGGTGGGATGTGCATAATTCAATTGCCAACCTTGTGGTATACAACACGATATAGGCGAAGGTTTACATCTACCGAGTGCCCGTTCTAGTTTATTCTATTTCCATATCTTACACACACACACACACACACATACACACACACACTCTCTCTCTCTTTCTCTCTCTCTCTCTCTCTCTCTCTCTCTCTCTCTCTCTCTCTCTCTCTCTCTCTCTCACACACATTACACATTTCATTATATTCTCTAAGTTAATTTCCATGTATTCTTAAAACGAATGATTTTTCCCTTCTATTTTTATTTTACTAACAATTCCGAGACTTTCGAACACGGTGCCACAGTTCTTTACAACTTTCACGGTTCCGTATAACTTTTACCCATAGCAATATTTGAATCAAGAATTTCTCGTTATTTTTCACCTGAAGTTTTTTTTTTTTTTCTAACTCTTTCCGCAAGCTGAAATCATTTTAGAATTATATATAATATAATAAGTTTCTTCATAATTCTTGCTCCGGTGACTAAGTGTAAAGAGATTCGTGTCAGGTCGAAGAGAATTCTCTTCATTCGAAAAAGTAACAGAAAATTGCTCTTGTCATAGAGAAGTCCTTCGTCTCTATTTTGAAAACAGTAATATTAGATAGATTCAATTTTTATTATAGTAAAAAAAAAGAGCACTTGAATTTATATGAAAGAAAATCTCATACCATTCGAATTGAAAAGTGCAGGAAATAATTAAAAAAGGATTATAAACCAATGAAATTATAATGACTTTTGTGTAAAGTAAAGGCTGATTTTACACAGATCGCTATGGATCAAGTCGTAAAATTGTTTTACGCTTGGGCGTTAGAAATTACACAATAGGTCACAGTTACGCAATAAAGATTCTAGGAAGTACGTGGATTCATTGTAGGCTTTGATGGTGCAGGCTGTTACACAGAAGGCAGTGATGAGTAGGTCATTTATCTGGTCATTAGTGGTAATGTTCTTTTGGTGAGTGTATTCCATCTCGCGCTGTTTTTCTTCTTCTTTTTTTTTATTTTACTCGCGAATAAAGGAAAGCCATTTCAAGATTTAAAGGTCGCTCATGAATGGCAGAGGCAAGGGACAGTGACATTTCCCTATCGAGCAGGACAATGTCTTAGAGACTAACCAAGCGCTCAAGCCCCCTCTCCACTCAAGCTAGGAGCAAGGAGGGGCAGGCAATGGCTGCTGATGACTCCACAGATAGAACTGTAGGATTTCCCTAATCCCCATCCGTAGCTCACAAGGATGGCGAGGTTGCAGCGACCAAAGAAAATAACGTGTTTTAGAGGGACTTGAACCACAGCCTGGTGATCACCAGTCAGGGACCTTACCACATCGGCCACCACAACCCTAGAAATACAACAGGACAGAGGCAGCAAGCTAATTATCTCCATATTTTCTCTGCTGTTGTTGTATTGATCCAAGGTGTTGACCTTTTATGCATTTCGTATTGTTCAGTAGTTTCATTTTAAATTTGCCTTTTCTTATCTCTTCTTCGGTTTACTTATCTGTCGTGGTATTGATAAAAAAATTTGATCTTTTATTTAGGAATCGTCAATATTTTAATTTTCAATTTGTCATTTTGAAAGAATTAAACGAGTTTTTTTTTCACAATTACGTTACATCATGACCAACGATAAGATTGTTATTTGTGTATGTGTGTGTTAGAGAGAGAGAGAGAGAGAGAGAGAGAGAGAGAGAGAGAGAGAGAGAGAGAGAGAGAGAGATGACGTCTCGGCTTTACGAAAATTAAACCTTAAACAACTTCCTATGAAAATCCCAAACGAGGGATTAACCGGAGAAATTTCATTAACAAGTTACAATACAATTGTTAGGTCAATTTTAGTAAAATATGCATTTTTATCACAGCTTTGATAGCAAAATGTGCATTTTTTTAAAGTTTTGATAGTACAGTATACTTTTTTTTAATAGTTTTGATAGTAAAATATGCATTTCTAATGTTTTGATAGAGCAGTATACATGTTTTAGTGGTTTTTATAGTAAAATATGCATTTTTAAGTTTTGATAGTACATTATACATTTTTTAGTAGTTTTGATAGTAAAATAGGCATTTTAAAGTTTTTGAAAGTACAGTATATAGTTTTTGATAGTTTTGGTAGTAAAATATAAATTTTTTGTCACAGTTTTGATAGTAGAATAAGCATTTTTAAATTTTTGATAGTACAGTATACATTGTTTTAATAGTTTTGATAAAAAAATATGCATTTTTTAGGTTTTTGATGGTACAATATTAATTTTTTAATAGTTTTTATAGTAAAATATACATTTATATCACAGTTTTGATAGTAAAATATGTATTCTTAAGTTTTGATAGTTCAGTATGTATTTTAATAGTTTTGATAGTAAAATACACATTTTTAATAGTTTTGATAGTAAAATCCAAATTTTCAACACAATATTTGATAGCAATATGTACATTTTTAACAGAGTTTTTGATAGTAAAATATACATTTTTAATATACAGTAGTTTTGATAGTTGAATATAAATATGTCAAGACAATTTTGGTAGTAAAATATACATTTTAAACAGTATGAATAGTAGAACACAGTTTTGATGGTAAAATATAAATTCTTGCCATTTATATAGTAAAATAATTTTATAACAGTTTTGAATACAAAATATAGATTCTTAACATTTTTTATAGTAAAATTTTTATTTCTAACAGTTTTGAATGTGAAATACGGTTATAAGTTTTAATAGCTAAATGTAAATATTTAACATTTGTTATAGTAAAATAAGTTTATACAGTTTTGATAGCAAATATAAATGTTTAACACAGTTTTGATAGAATAATACACTTTCTTAACGATTCTAAAAATATTCCTTTTTTAGTCCTGATATGTTCGTGAGATACATCTCAATATCCTTCTCAGAATATAATTGCAAGTCTAAACATCTTCGGATTTCCTCTTTTTCGCTCTTTCTCTTTCTTCTTTCATGTTGCGGAGAGATGTGTCTCAGATCTCAGAAGTTCTCCTCGTGAAAGAGTCTCTTTGAAGAGAGAGAGAGAGAGAGAGAGAGAGAGAGAGAGAGAGAGAGAGAGAGAGAGAGAGAGAGAGAGAGAGATGTACCTTATTTTGGTCTTTTTAAAAAGCCGGTAAGCTATTGGGAGAAGGAATAGGTTACGAATTTCTGCAATATCTTGAAAAAGAAAATAAGAGATTTTGAGGTTTGTTAGGGTGAGACCAGCATCTCTCTCTCTCTCTCTCTCTCTCTCTCTCTCTCTCTCTCTCTCTCTCTCTCTCTCTCTCTCTCTCTCTCATACAGATGGCAATGCTTGTATCGGATCACAGGAACCTGAGCAAAGGTTATGGAGATCTTTATATTGTTTGATGATTAAGTATAAGGAAATATATATATATATATATATATATATATATATATATATATATATGTGTGTGTATATATATGTATATATATATATATATATATATATATATATATATATATATATGTGTGTGTGTGTGTGTGTGTCTATGTACAGTATGTGTGTGGTTTTATATATATATATATATATATATATATATATATATATATATAATATATATATATATATATATATATATATATATATATATATATATATAACTTTCGAGTCCACTGCAAGACAAAAGCCTCAGACATGTCCTTATTCATGTTTGGCGTTTGGCCAGTTTTCTTCACTACGCTGGCCAACTGCGGATTATATATATATATTTTTTTTTACACATATATCCTACGTACAACCATATATATCAGTATCGTATATGATACCTCTCTCTCTCTCTCTCTCTCCTCTCTCTCTCTCTCTCTCTCTCTCTCTCTCTCTCTCTCTCTCTCTCTCTCACAACTTCCAATCTCTTAAAACATCTCAACTCCTGTAATGTAAATATCCAAACTTGTTATCCGGCGATGGTCTCGAATTATGCAAATAAAATCGGATCTTTTGATACAGTAAATTTCAGGGATAGATGGACGACCTCTTTTATGGCTAAAGGATATTTACATTTAAAGTCTGCCCATCGACTTTGCCTTTTCATTTTATTCTAAGAAAACGACGAAGACGGATCGAGGGTAATTTTTTCTTTTTTATGCTTAAAAACCTTTGGAAGCCTTTTTATTTCAAAAACCTTCTTAGGAAGCCTTTTTATTTTAAAATCCTTTTTTGGAAGCCTTTTTATTTAAAGAAAAACTTCTTTTGAAACCTTTTTTATTTCAAAAACCTTCTTTGGAAGCCTTTTTATTTTGATAACATTCTTTGGAAGTCTTTTTATTTTAAAAACATTCTTTGGAAACCTTCTTATTTTAAAAACATTCTTTGGAATCCTTTTTATTATAAAAAACCTTCTTTGGAAGCCTTTTTTTTATTTTAAAAACATTCTTTGGAAACCTTTTTATTTTAAAAACCTTCCTTTAATCCTTCTGGTACCCTTTTGGAAACGTCCTTGCCTTGTGATCGGCCGGACTGGGGTTCGAGTCCAGTTCATGCTCGTTAGCAGCATCTTTTCTCTAAGTCAGGTGTCACCAACCTTTAAAGCTAGAAGAGCTTTTTATCTAAAGAATCATAAAAATTTAATAGTGTCAGAGCCGCAGTGACATAAACAGTCTCCTGAGATTTAAATCCAAAAATCATCT
The DNA here is from genome assembly GCF_036898095.1 of Palaemon carinicauda. Classification (NCBI taxonomy): domain Eukaryota; kingdom Metazoa; phylum Arthropoda; class Malacostraca; order Decapoda; family Palaemonidae; genus Palaemon; species Palaemon carinicauda. Next base: position 15,263,535 of record NC_090743.1, read on the forward strand.
GTACTTCAGACATCATCATCATCATCTCCTCCTACGCCTATTGGCGCAAAGGGCCTCTGTTAGATTTGGCCAGTCGTCTCTATCTTGAGCTTTTAATTTAATACTTCTCCATTCATCATCTACTTCGCGCGTCATAGTCCTTAGCCATGTAGGCCTGGGTCTTCCGACTCTTCTATTGCCTTGTGGAGCCCAGCTGAACGTTTGGTGAACTAATATCTCTTGGGGAGTGCGAAGAGCGTGCCCAAACCATCTCCATCTACCCCTCATCATGATCTCATCCACAAATGGCACTCAAGTAATCTCTTTTATAGTCTCATTTCTAATGAATATCTTTTTGAGGGCTTTGATCTCAAATCACATCAGACATAGTAGAATATAATTTAGCAGGCTTACTTAATAAAATAATCATAGTAATATCATTTATATATATGTTCACAAAGCAAAGCAGATGATATATTCTTTCGGGCATTATCCTTTCATTTTCATGGCAGAACTCGTAAGAAAAATTAACAAAGCATTATTATTAAAGTAACAGCAGTATGAGAGATAATTGTCGTGATTTATTCTTTGTATTTATAGTATCGTATTTTATAATTGGAAGGAGAAGTATATTATTATAAAGAAATTTATATAATTATATTCACATAACAAAATTTTTATTTTTTATTTTTCATTATTTTCATATATATGAGAATGATAAAAAGGATGATTAACAGTATCAACGATTTTTATGTCAGTCACAGTATTACAAATGGAAAGCATCATTACCTTCATGGAAATAACATCACTTTCTGGAAACTTAAAGTGGAAATTTATTATTGAGAATCAAAATGTAATTCAATCTAAGAATTATAAAGTTAATTAATGGGAGATTTGTTCCTGTGATTCCGTGGAAAGCCGGTCAATGTTTGAAGAATAAGAAATAGTTTTCAGCTTTAAGCCAAGCCCAAAGCTCGCATTGTGTAAGGTACTTCTTAATTTCCCTATTATGAGATTCGTGTTTGATAATATTTATTCTCAGAAGTACGAGGATCTGAAAATGTAGAACACCCTAAATTAAACCTTCTCTGTATTTTTGTAGTTATCCTGTACTGCTTTTCCCCATCTGCGGTGATTAGCTAATGTAGCTTATTTTCTTTCTAAAGACTCTAGATTAGAGTACAACTTGAAATAGTATGTCCATAACTATTTCCTGTAAAAGAGCTATTTCAACCTCGAACCTTGTTCGGGTCACATTAGCAAAGGCCGACAAATTTAGTACAGATATATCTGCCCAAAATGGTTTGATCTGAAAGGACAGGGCTGCTTTCGTCGTTTTGAATTCTTGGGAACATCCTTTAAAATACATTTCCATTTCCAAGAAAGCTGTTTTTTATGGTATATCATGACACTCACATTCTTGGGAACGTCCTTTTCTAAAAGACACACACACACCCACACACACACACACACACACACACACACACACATATATATATATATATATATATATATATATATAATTATATGTAAATTTGTAATTACAAGTGCTTGCACATTCATGTAATTTCCCCTTCTCTCTCTCTCTCTCTCTCTCTCTCTCTCTCTCTCTCTCTCTCTCTCTCTCTCTCTCTCTCTCTCTCTCTCTCTCACTCCAGATAAAAAAAAATTACCAATAATTACATCACCTATCACAAAACTACACGCATACATTACACATCGCAGGCTTTATAATCACACTTATTCAACCAGAGGACAAAAAGATGAATCTATCAGCCTCTCATTTATCCGTAAACGCCATTAGGGACGAGGGAAAAGGCTCCAGAAATGGCGAACTTGGATTCTCAGACTGGAATTGTGGAGGCTGAACTCTAACCCGAGCAAAGATTTCCCTCGGGTCGCGTGTTGCGCGCAAACAGCTTCCAGGATGCTGGAATTAACACCAACGAATTCAGCAGGGCGTTTCCTTTGACAGGTGTTTCGCTCGTGTTAGGTCGTGTGTTGTTTGTGTGTGTGATGATATTTATGGATCTGATTCAAGGTGTAGATGTGTGATGTGTGGTGCTTGAGAAAATGGAAAAAAAAAATCCTTTTTTTTTTTTTTTTTTTTTTTTTGCTTGATCTCAAGGCACTACTATATTTTTAACGCTTCGACCTGTTGTTGTTGTTGTTGGTGTTGTTGTTGCAATTTTTTCAATGCTTGATTTTAATTGTTGTCATTATTATTATTATTATTATTATTATTATTATTATTACTAATTGACAAACTCATTTTTTTTTCATATTATTCCAATAAGGGAAACTTGCATTTATTTTTGGTTTTCTCAATTTTCTGGCGATCTGCTGGACTGGTGTTCGAGACATGCTCAAGCTCGATAGTTTCTTATAGTGTCTGTACCTCACCATATTTTTGATCTCGGAATGTGGTTTTGAGACTATGTTTGTATCATCCGAGTTATAAGCAGTCATTGCCTGGCCCTCCCTGGTCCTAGCTTTAGTGGAGAGGGGAATTGGGCGCTGATTATATATATGCGAGGCCAGTCTCTAGGGCATTGTGACTGTCTCTAGCCTCTGCCATTCATGAGTGACCTTTAAACCTTTATAAAAAAAACGCTAACAATTTCATGTTTATCTTTTCATTAGAAGTTCCCTATATCAAAATACGCTCGTAATCACCCTTACCAGCCACCAGCTGTCAAAAACGAGCACCCAGAACGTATTCTTTTCATGTGGGAGAAAATTCTAGCAGTCCTAAATGGGAGAAATATTTCACCGATTAAACAAATGAGAAGAGAAATGAAGGGATAGCTTAGTAAGGATTACTCGTATGAGATTACTAGGGATTACTCGTAATGAGATAGATTTAATCCTTCTTGTTTTGTTTATCGCAGAAAAGGCAAATTTTATAGGCCTATTTGACATATGAAATTTGTTCCTGTTAATTCATATTCATATTTGATGTTGTTAATGTTTTTTTTAGATAGCTTAAACATTAAATAAAGGCATCACGTTTATAAAATTGAAAAGAGGTTTTTTTTTATAATGGCTTTTAATTCTCTCTCTCTCTCTCTCTCTCTCTCCTCTCTCTCTCTCTCTCTCTCTCTCTCTCTCTCTCTCTCTCTCAATTTTTAATACCTGATAATACCGCTTGTTAGCAGCTCGAGTGCGTCATCCATCAAATTTGAAACATTTTTATAAGCTATGCTCATGAGCAAGTTCTCTAGGTAAAGTGGAGAGCGGATTATTATGCGGAGAGAGAGAGAGAGAGAGAGAGAGAGAGAGAGAGAGGAGAGAGAGAGAGAGAGAGAGAGAGAGAGAGAGAGAGAGAGAGAGAGAAGAGAGAGAGAGAGAGAGAGAGAGAAAAAAAAAAATATTCTTTATATGAGACATAGACGCACCTTTTTAAGGGGAAGAAATTAGAATTTCATAGATATCTTTTAGAGTTACTTAGGAATACTGAGAAACTTTTAAATTGGATGAACTGGGTAACATTATTTCCTTCAGTTTTGCCTATTGATACTCGTCTATTATGATTCCTTAACTACGAACTTTACATTGTAAATATCATTAAGAATTTCATTGTTGTAGGCATACGTTTAAGGCTTACGTACAGTTGTACCAACCGTGTGTCACACGATCGTACATAGTTCATTTTTGTGTATAAATTATGCTGTATCTTCACTCTTCCCTTGCACTAAAAAAGAGCCTGAATAATCATGTCTGTTTTTCTGATCGGTAACGGTGTCG
>NC_090743.1:15269760-15290800 GCF_036898095.1 Palaemon carinicauda
TTTATCTATTTTCTTGTTTGAAATCTTTTGTATATGTTTTTGTTTAAATTAATCATTACAGTTTACACAGCTTCACTATCTGTGTGTTTAGGTATTTTCTTATCCGAAATTTTTTTTAACATATTTTTGCTTGAATAAATCTTTACACTTCACACAGCTTTGCTACTTGTGTTTATCTATTTTTTATCTGAAAAAATGTCTACATATTTTTGCTTGAATTAATTATTACACTTAACACAGCTTTGCTATCTGTATTTATCTGTTTTTTATCCGAAAAAAAATGTCTACATATTTTTGCTTAAATTAATCATTACACTTAACACAGCTTTGCTATCTGTGTTTTATGTATTTTATTATCCGAAAAAACAAAATTTTTGTTTGCACATTTTGTTCTTTTATTTCATCTTTTTGTATTTTGGATATTTGAATGTTATAAATCGAGTAATTTCTATAGTTTTTTATTACTTCATGTCTCATAATTTTGTACTTATTTTACTTGATTTGAAATCTTATCTATATTGTCCGAATCAACTAATCATTCAGTTTTAGTTTCAGTTTAAGTTTGGTTAGAATTCTTCTTCTTATTATTATTATTATTATTATCATCATCATCATCATTATTATTATTATTATTATTATTATTATTATTATTATTATTATTATTATTAGCTAAGCTACAACCCTAGTTGGTAAAGCAGGCTGCTATAAGCCCAAGGGCTCCATTAGCAAGAATAGCCCAGTAAGGAAAGGAAATAAGGACACGGATTGAATAGTGTGCCTGAGTGTACCCTCAAGCAAGAGAAGTCTAACCCAAAATGGTGGAAGACCATGCCACAAAGGCTATTGCACTGCCTAAGACTAGAGAACAATGGTTTGATTTTGGAGTGTCCTTCTCTTAGAAGAGCTGCTAACCATAGCTAAAGAGTCTCTTTTACCCTTATAAAAAGGAAAGTAGCCACCGAACAATTATAGTTATTATTATTATTATTATTATTATTATTATTATTATTAAATGCTAAGCTACAACCCTAGTTGGAAAAGCAGGATGCTATAAGCCCAGGGGCCCCAACAGGGAAAATAGCCCAGTGAGGAAAGGAAACAAGGAAAAATAAAATATTTTAAGAGTAGTATTGTCAGGTGTATGAGGACAGAGGAGAATGAGGAAAGAATAAGCCAGACAATTCGGTGTATGCGAAGGTAAAAAAAAAATGAGCCGTAACCAGAGAGGGTGATGTCAGGCCAGTCAGAGGATCCAATAACTTTCCAGTGGTAGTATCTCAACGGATGGATGGTGCCCTGGCTAACCTACTACCTAGTAAACTAACGCAAACTACATCTGGGACTTAAAACCACACTTCTATAACCTCTGGGCCATCACCCATAACCCCCTAAATTTCCTATTTCCACGAGTCCCAAAACATTCTACCAACCACAAATCCTTGCCATTTGCTTCTTCAACCTGAAGCAGAATACAGGACTCTGTCGACGTCAAAATCAAAGTCACCGTCCATGGACACGCAAGGGAAATTCGTCCCATCTATCTCTCATGTCCCCTTTCTGTTAGAGATAAAATGGGGGCACATTGTAATACCCTGAATTTGCATTTTTTTTTTTCAGATTATTGGGTTATATTACAAGCTTTAATTAAATATTTTTTTTATTTATTGAATCCTTTTAATACCTTCTTATTTAAAGTGTTGTGATTGGTTTTATAGGATAAAATTATACCAAATGTTGTGACTACAGTTTTGGTTCATTAATTTGCATTATATAGCGTTGTATGGGCTTTGATGTCTGTGTTTGGCTTGAGGCCTAAATCTTATATCGAATTCAATTGAATTTTGTCTCATTTATCCCCGTCTTTTAGATTCCGTCATGTGCTCGTTTTTTAGATTCCGTCATTTCCCCATCTTTTTGCTTACGTCATGTCCCCTTCTTTTAGATTCTATGTCCCCGTCTTTTAGATGCTGCCATGTCTCCTTCCTTTAGATATTCCTCTTCTATCCATCATTGCAGATGGAAGTAGGAGGAGCAGCAGCGTTGTTACGGCATTGCAACCCCGTGTGTGACATCGATTTGTGTTCGGCTTCCCCTGCCTTTAGGGTAATTCGCTTGGATGGGGAAAGGGCAATGGGTTGTTCGTTTGTGTTAGTGTAGAGATGTATGTATTTGCTATTTCCGGTGATGGATGGATTTTGGGTTTTGTTACTACTACTACTACTACTACTACTATTACTACTACTACTACTACTGTCACGGTCACAGTCACTAGTAGTCATTGAATTATTTACGAAATAGTTATAATTATAACTATTTCTTTGGCCCTAAATGTATGTCAAATGAAATATGTCCTTACTGTGCATTTCTACTACTACTACTACTACTATTACTACTACTGTCACTATTAGTACTGGAATTGTTTATGATAATTATAACTTTCTTTGGCCCTAAATGTATGCCTAATGAAATATGTCTTTACCGTGCATTTCTACTACAGCTATTACTCCCACTACTACTACTTGCATTAGTAGCACTAAAGTTGTTTGATGATAATTACAACGACGTCTGTGTCCGAAAATATGACGTATGGAATATGCCATTACTTCGTATTTGAGTTTACTTTCTCTTACATCATAAGTTCAGATCTAAACCTATTAAACTTTTAGATCTCATAATGGATTTACTCAGCTCTGGGTTTAACGCCATATAAAATGAAGATAATATTTTGGGTGAAATATCTCATTGTGGGGTAATTTATATGTTTGTACAGGCATGAAGTTTGAATACTTTTGTTGTTGTTGTTGTTACCGATGTTGTAATAGCTTTCATCTTATTACCTCCGACAACGAAGTTGGAAGGAGGTTATGTTTTACCCCTTTTTTGTGTCTTCGTTTGTGAACAGCTTCCTGGGCACAATTTTAATCGTAGAGTAATGAAACTTGCAGAGATTAACTGTTATGTAAAAAGCTGGAAATGATTAAATTTTGGAAGGTCAAGGTCAAAGGTCAAGGTCAAAGATCAAGGTCACGGTCAAGCAAAATGTCTAATTCACGTAATCAGTCATAACTTTTAACATCGTTATCACAGAGACTTCAAACTTGGTTCACATTCAGCGTATGGAAATCTGCGAAATTAATACATGTTAATGTCAAAGGTCAAAGTCAAGTTCGAGCAAAAAGTTGAGAAATAAGCTGCCGCGGCGGAGGTCTCTTCCTTAGATTTCAGATTCATGGTTGTGAAGGCCTATTGGAAACGTCCTTGCCGTGCGATCTGCCGATCCGTAGTTCGAGTCCAGTTCAAACTGTAGTTTTTTGTAGTGTCTGCAACCTCACCATCCTTGTGAGCTAAGTATGGGGGCTTTGGGCTAGACCATAGGTATACCTGCTGAGTTATTAGCAGCAATTGCCTGACCCTCCCTGGTCCTAGCTTGTATGGAGAGAGGGCTTCGGCGCTGATGATCATATGTATATATGGTCAATCTCTAGGGCATCGTCCTGTTATTATTATTATTATTATTATTATTATTATTATTATTATTATTATTATTATTATTACTTGCTAAGCTACAACCCTAGTTGGAAAAGCAGGATGCTATAAGCCCTAGGGCTCCAATAGGGATAATAGCTCAGTGAGGAAAGGAAATAAGGAAATATACGAGAAGTTTAAGAATAGTAACAACATTGAAATAAATCTATTATATATAAACTATAAAACCTTTAAAATAATTAGAAGAAGAGAAATAAGATAGAATAGTGTGCTCGAGTGTACCATCAAGCAAGAGAACTCTACCCCAAGACAGTGGAAGGCCATGGTACAGAGGCTATGGCACTACCTAAGACTAGAGAACAATGGTTTGATTTTGGGAGTTTCCTTCTCGTAGAAGAGCCGCCTGCCACAGTTAAAGAGTCTCTTCTACCATAACCAAGAGGAAAGGAGCCACTGAACAATTACATTGCAGCAGATAACCCCTTGAGCGAAGAAGAATTGTTTGGTAATCTGTGTTGTCAGGTTATGAAGACAGAGGAGAATATGGAAAGGATACGAGAAACTATTCAGTGTATGTGTAGATGACGGAAAAATGAGTCGTAACCAGAGAAAAGGATCCAATGTAATACTGTCTGGCCAATCAAAGGACGCCTTAACTCTCTAGTTGTAGTATCACAACTGATGGCTGGTGCCCTGTCACTTTTCTATGCGTCTTCCGTTCATGAGTGACATTTAAACCTTATATGGATAATATTTGTATTTAGTATTTCTAGATAGAATTACTTTATGATTCCATATCATATTTTAGATTTTAACACGTTTCCATGATAGGAATGTATTGAGTTAATGGTTTAAAATGATTTTTTTTTTAAAACTTTGCATCTATCCTTGTCTCATCTTTAACTTTTTTGGCAAAACATTTTATTTTGTTATTTTGGATTTTAGATGGAGGAATTTAACCCATATAATTCTTCTCTCATTTTTTAACTAAATATTTTTTGGGAATTTTTTTTTTTTTTTGCTATCCCACCCTTAGGAATTCAGTAGATGAGAAATAATTTTTTAGCGGTCCAAGGTCATTTAGTTTAATGAAGCTTAATCAAGTGTGTACTTCTATAGAGGCGAGGGGTCATAAGCCTAACGCAAGGTCAGCATTCCCTTTTGGATTCCAATTCCCATTCTCACTCCATTCCTACTTTAATAAAAGACCTCTGGTCATTGGAATGATAGTGGCACTTCGAAATTTTTGTTTATTTCATGTTTAAATGTTTTTATTTGTTTAGTTTTGAGTAAACAAAAATTTACCATTGCGGTAGAAACAAATATCCTGTCAGTTATATTTATTGCGTATCGCCATGACCAGTAAACCTGTACTAGTCAGGCTCACCCATACTAAGTTGGTTTGCTGTGAATGATCAGACGAAAATCTCCCACCATCACCAATCCGCAGTGACCAGCGTGGTGATGAAAACTCCCAAAACCCCAGACATAAGGACACGTCTGAGGCCTTAGTCCTGCTGTGGACTAGAAACGGCTGCGTTTGTTGTTGTATATCCGGCACAAAAATGAATTAAAGTATTAGTTTGATTGATATGTGACGAAGTATGTTGTGTTTTTGTTCAAATCAGAGACTTCATGTTGTTAGATCATGTGATATGTTGGAGAAAAATATGATATTTAATTAAAAATAAATTTTGAAGTTGGTTTTAAAGTGATAGTAAATGAGGAAGTAAGTGCGTAGGTTGCATTCAGTTGAAATGGAAAACTTCGTGGCCTATTGGAAACGTCCCTGCCTGGCGTTCAGCTGGATGGGAGATCAGAGTTCTGCTCAATCTTGATAGTTTCTTGTAGTGTCTGCAACCTCACCATCCTTGTGAGCTAAGGGTCGAGGTTTAGGGGAGCCTTTAGGTCTACCTGCTGAATCATCAGCAACCAATACCGGGCCTTCCCTGGTCCTTGCTTGGGAGGAGAGGGGCTTGGGCGTCGGTCTCTAAGACATTGTCTTGCTGCAAATCAGGGCAATGTCACTGTCCCTTGCCTCTGCCATTCATGAGCGACCTATAAACAAATGAAATATATGGCTTGCGTAAATTTCAATAAATAAGGTGGTGAGATTAAGATAAGATTAGCTCGAGGTGGTTTGGTCAAGTGGAAAGAATGAATGATGATAGGTTAGTGGAAGGAGGGGTCTTGATATAATGGCGTAGTGGTTGTGTTGGAATCCGATGTCCTGCTGATGAGAGTTCCAGCTCCACGTGTCGAAGTAGCTCTTTCCCTGTTAGGGAAACGATGTCATATAATATACGAGGTAATCTCTCTCTCTCTCTCTCTCTCTCTCTCTCTCTCTCTCTCTCTCTCTCTTCTACCATTATTTCTTTCGCTCTCTCTCTCCCTTACACACACACACACACACACACACACACACACACATATATATATATATATATATATATATATATATATATATATATATATATATATATATATATATATATATATATATATATATATAGTACTCCAAGGGAATGTGTTGTCACCAATTTTGTTTATCCTGCTCATGGATTTTGTAATGCGTAGAACAGTCGGATATGGTGGAGAAGGATTGGAGCGGATTGGTGATAGGAATTTAGCAGACCCTAGAGTATGCTGATGATGCTGTCCTTGTTAGCAGAACACCACAAGATTTGCAATGCTCGTTTACCAGAATGCATGAAATATCACATGAGGTTTGGCTGAAGATAAATAGAAGAAAGACAGAGAAGATGAGAATGGAGTATGCAATGGAATATTAAATATCATTGGAAGGAGAAAGGATTAATGAGGTAGAATCATTTAAATATTTAGGAACTATGATCTCCAATACAGGGTTTTGAGAATTAGAGTTTAGTGAAAGATTGAAAAAAGAAAATTAGACAATGGCTAGGTTGAGTAGAATTTAGAAATCAAATCGCCTGAAATTACATATAAAAATCGGACTATATATCAATTTATTGAGATCGGTGTTACTATATGGACACGAGTCATGGTATGACAATGAAACAATCTATAATAGATTTAGTATATTTGAAAACAAAGCCTTCAGAAGAATATTGGGAGTTAAATGGCAGGACAGAATTAGAAATGAAGTTATAAGAGAGATTACTCGAGTGCCATATGTGGATGAGATCATAATGAGGAGTAGATGGAGATGGTTTGGGCATGCTCTTCGCACTCCCCAAGAGAGATTAGTTCAGCAAACGTTCAGCTGGGCTCCACAAGGCACTAGAAGAGTTGGAAGATCCAGACCTAAATGACTGAGGACTATGAAGCGCGAAGTAGATGATGATGAATGGAGAAGTATCGAATTAAAAGCTCAAGATAGAGACGACTGGCGAAATCTAACCGACGCCCTTTGCGTCAATAGGCGTGGGAGAAAATGATGATTATAAATAATATATGATATATATATATATATATATATATATATATATATAAATATAAATATATATATATATATAAATATATATATACATATATACATATATATATACATATATATATATATATATATATATATATATATATATATATATAATATATATATTCATCCTATAATTAACTCCTCTGTCTCCTACAGTTATTTCTATCTCATTTGCAGATTAATCTTGCTTTTGCAGCAAGGGCAATATAGATTTAACGCTGATAATTTCAGACTGATTGGGATAATTTATTTTAAAACTATAGTTATCATAACTAAGTTTTTCTGAGTAAGCCATGAAATTCTTTTGCATTATATTTTTTTCAATGTAATACTACCGCTAGAGAGTTATGGGGTCCTTTGACTGGTCAGACAGTTCTATATTGGATCATTCTCTCTGGTTAAGGTTCATTTTCCCTTTGCCTACACATACACCGAATAGTCTTCTCTATTCTTTACATATTCTCCTCTTTCCTCATACACCTAACAACACTGAAATTACCAAACAATTCCTCTTCACCTATGGGGTTAACTACTGCACTGCAATTGTTCATTGGCTAATTTCCTCTTGGTGTGGGTAGAAGAGACTCTTTAGGTATGGTAAACAGCTCTTCTAGGAGAAGGACACTGCCAAATCATTGTTCTCTAGTCTTGGGCAGTGCCATAGCCTGTATACCATGATCTTCTACTGTCTTGGGTTTGAGTTCTCTTGCTTGAGGGTAAACTCTGGGACACTATTTTATCTGATTTCTCTTCCTCTTGTTTTGTTCAAGTTTTTATAGTTTATTGTAATGTTGTTACTGTTCTTAAAATATGTTATTTTACCTTTTTTCCTTTCTTTACTGGGCTATTTTCTCTGTTGGATTCCATGGGCTTATAGCATCCTGCTTTTCCAACTAGGGTTGTAGCTTAGCAAGTAGCAATGATAATAATAGTAAAATGGGAGGCTGATCAGCGAGAAAAATCACAGCATAGATTCTTTTTCTTCTTCCCCAATGTTATCCTTACATTAAGGGGTCGGTTGTCTGATGCGTCCTCTCCAGTGCCTACTATCAAAGGCATCCTCTTCCACTAAACCTCTTCTCTCCCTATCATCCTACATATTGTATTCTTTCACATCGGTATACCTACATTATGTGGGCGGTTGCCTGGTGCGCCCGCTCCAATATTTTCTATCAAAGGCATCTTCTTCCACCAAATCTCTTCTCTCCATATTATCCTTCATATTATCTTCTTTCCCATCGTTATCCCTACATTATGTGGACGGTTGCCTGGTGCGCCCTCTCCAATACTTTCTATCAAAGGCATCTACTTCCACCAAATCTCTTTTCTCCATATCATCCTTCACCTTATTTCGCATCTAATTCTCTGAGACTAGATTACACGTGTCAAATCCAGACATTATTTTTATTTATTGTAATACATTTTCTTTATTCTTTGGTAATTAGTCGCGAGGGAAAATAAAAGTTTAGCTTTGAACATTTTCTAATTATCTTTTGAACTTTTAAATGTCTAGAGGTCACTCATGAATGTCAGAGACAAGGGAGAAGGCAATGCACTAAAGACAGAACAATGTCCAAAACACTAAATCATATATACATATGATCCGGGCCCATCCCCGCTCTCCATTAGTTTAGGACCAGGAAGGGCCAGGCAATGGCTGCTGATGACTCAGCAGATAGACCTACAGGTTTCCTAGCTCACAAAGATGGGGAGGTTGCAGACACTATTAGAAACTATCGAATTGGAGCTTGTCTCGAACTCCCATCCAACATTTTGAGACGGACGATTTCTAACGCAAAATACTTAACGAGAATTTTTTAAAGATTAATCTGACTCTTACGAAGGTGAATATATAAAATAGTAAATATTTTTACTCCTCATTTTGAACTAGAAAAGCATTCTGAGAGTGCAGATCTCCGCCACGGCAGCTTATTTTTCGAGACCAGCTTGCTTTTCCCAAAATCAGTTTACAGTACACCGTAGGCGTATTTGAAGTCTGTGTGGCAACCATGTGCGAACTAGGGATTAAGGTTAGGGTTAATTCAGTTGCCCTTTCGCTTGACCTTGGCATTGACCTTTGTCTTAGGGCTTTAAAAATTGAATAATTTCCACGTCTCTACTTAATAATGTCATTATTAATCCCTGAAAGTTTCAATAATCTATGAGTAATATTTTGGCCAGGAAGTTGTTAAAAAAAAAAAAAAAAAAAAAAACACTAACGGGCAAACAGGGGCGAAAACATAACATCCTTCTAACTTCTTTGGCGGAGGTAATGAATAGAAAGCTTCAATTAAAATATCAATTAGAGAGAAACACGTCTTTTTTTTCAAATAGTTTTATTCTTGATTTTTTGAGAAGTTGCATCTATTTGTATCGCTTTTGATTGGCCCAGTTTTCTCAAGTTTCCCTTCGAATTCATTACCCGTTTTATAATATAATTTCTTGAATATGTCTTTTGAATCTTTTATGTCATTAGTTTCTTGGTTAACATAATTTTTTATCCCCAACTTCCAGTTGGAGTGCACTTTTCATTCTTTTTTTTTCATAACGATTTATATTTTCCTAAATCTTATCATAGTTTATTTATGTAAATTTTGCAATACATTTTATAAGGATTCATGATGTTTTGATTAATGGCTTTTAGGAGCGTATAATTAACGAATGATTTTTGTTATTTCGAAAGAATAGTAACCCATTAATATTTAGGATTTTTTTTCCTTATCTGGGTTTTGAGTCCGTTTTTTTATCATTTCCTTATCATGTCAGGGAAATTATTATTATTATTATTATTATTATTATTATTATTATATTTTAAACCGGAAATTAGAGATGTCAGGGGTATTATTATTATTATTATTATTATTATTATTATCATTATTATTATTATTATTATTATTATTATTATTATTGTTGTTGTTGAATACCTAGATGGAATTGAACTTGAAAATTAAAAGAAAATTAAAATAAAAGAAAGAAAAATCTACAAATGAAGATGAATAAGTAATTGAATTAAATAGGTAATAGATCTCTAGTCTATTCTTTCTATATTTTCCGCATACACCTGACAACACAGAGATTGTCAAATAATTTTTTTCTCAAGGGGTTAACTACTGCACTGTAGTTGTTCAATGGCCACTTTCCTCTTGGTAAGGGTAAAAGAGACTCTTTAGCTATGGTAAGCAGCTCTTCTAGAAGTACACTCCAAAATCAAACCATTGTTCTCTAGTCTTGGGTAGTGCCATAGCCTCTTTACCATGGTCTTTCACTAACTTGGACTAGAGTTCACTTGCTTGAGGCTATACTCGGGCACACTATTCTATCATATTTCTAGTACCTTTTATAGTTTATATATGAAGGACCTAATTTGATGTGGTTACTATTCTTAAAATATTTTAGTTTAATTATATATCACTTCTATAGTTTATTCATTTCCTTGTTTCCTTTCCTCACTGGGCTGTTTTTCCCCGTTTTAGACCTTGGGCTTATAGCATATTGCTTTTCCAAATAGGGTTATAGCTTAGCTTGTAATAATAATAATAATAATAATAATAATAATGATAATAATAATCTGTATTTTTTATTATAGAAAAATTATTATATTAATTATTGATGAACAAAATCTTTATTAAACCAGGAATGATTGCTTTGAATGGTGTTATGTTTGTTTCGGAAATAAGAATGAGAGTTGGAAAGAAGCTGTGCCAAAGATGACAGAAGTTGGGCTCCGTGGCTGTTTTAGCTAGAAAGGTTGCAGGTGTAGAAACAGGGAAATATAAAGATTGTGAACAAAATAGATAATATGACTGTTCTTGCGTATTTAAATTGGGGTAACAACTAATTGTTGCATTTTTTTATGTATAGTAGACATTTTACTTAGATTTTAGCTCTTAATCACACATACATACAAACACCTACACACACATGTGTATATATATATATATATATATATATATATATATATATATGTGTGTGTGTGTGTGTGTGTGTGTGTTTGTGTGTGTGTGTTGTATATTTGCATGTGCATTTATAATTAGTTATGATAACCATCTTGAGTTCTACAGGTATTGGTTTTGTTCTCTCTCTCTCTCTCTCTCTCTCTCTCTCTCTCTCTCTCTCTCTCTCTCTCTCTCTGGCTCTCTCTCTCTCTCTCTCTCTCTCTCTCTCTCTCTCTCTCTCTCTCTCTCTCTCTCTCTATATATATATATATATATATATATATATATATATATATATATTTATATATATATGTATGTATGTAAGTATGTATATGCATATGTTGTACGCTATAGTATACATGTATGTTTCTGCATCATCATCCTCATTCCTTATTGACATTTATGCAACAAAACCTATTTACTTTTCGATTCCATAAGTTCATTTCAACGCATTTTCTCCCAATACTTCCTTTTCATGTAAATTCTTCCTTGAAAGGGAAGTCATTAAGTTTGACACAAAGGCAAAACAGCATATCCTCTCCTTCGACCGTCCGTCCTGGATTCCAGGAATCAGATTCCAGGTTGTTGGCCCAGCCATGGAATACCAATTTACTGTATAAGAAAAAATAGTTTTTTCATATTAAGAAGTGACGTTATGGTCGAATTATACAGTCGAAAGCAGTTTAGGAAACGGCTGGATTGGACAGAATATTGCTCTTCGCGATTTGATCTCTCTCTCTCTCTCTCTCTCTCTCTCTCTCTCTCTCTCTCTCTCTCTCTCTCCCCTTTTTTTATATCCCTAACTCCCAGAATTCTCTCTCTCTCTCTCTCTCTCTCTCTCTCTCTCTCTCTCTCTCTCTCTCTCTCTCTCTCTCTCTCTCTCTCTCTCGCACGTTACCTGGGTGAAACTATTCATAAGACAATACGACTTACAGCAAAGAAACAAGTTATTATACGAATAACGTGTTTTCACCTCTGTATATATCCAAGTCGTGGTCTCCCCCCGCCCACCAACGGAGGAAGGTTGTGGGGGTTAGAGAAGGGTTTTTTTCTGTTAGTAGACTGCCAGGAAATCAAAATGCTGAAATGATATATACGTCTCATATGGCATCTCCTTTTGTAATTTATTATACCTATTCCTTCTTGATTAAAGCTACTTCTGAAAGAGACATATTCGAGATGGTGAAATTCCCTTCCAATTTTTAAATTCTCTTTTATTGTATATCTTTTATTTTCAAATTTATATATCCAATATTGTACACATCTCATTTTGTAATATTTTTAAACCTAATCCTTCTTGATTCTTTTAAACCAGTTCTGAAAGAGTCAAATTCTAGATGGTCAATTTCTCTTCCAATTTTTAAATTCTCTTTTATTGTATACATTTTATTTTCGAATTTATGTATCCAATATTCTATATATCTCATTTTGTAATTTGTTAAACCTATTCATCCTTGATTCTTTTGAGTCAATTCTGAAAGAGTCATATTCTAGATGGTCAAATTCCCTTCCAATTTTTAAATTCCCTTTTTTTGTATATCTTTTATTTTCGAATTTATATTTCCAATCTTCTATACATCTCATTTTGGAATTTATTAAACCTATTCCTTCTTGATTCTTTTGAGCCAGTTCTGAAAGAGTCAAATTCGAGATGGTCAAATTCCCTTCTTCCAATTTTTTAATTCTGTTTTATTGTATATCTTTTATTTTCGAATTTATATTTCTAATCTTATATACATCTCATTTTGTAATTTATCAAAATTACTCCTCGATTAAAGCCAGTTTTGAAAGAGTTAAATTCGAGATTATGAAATTTCCCTACTTTCAATTTCCAATTGCCTCTTAGACGGCTTCTTAAACGCCCAACTGGCTAGTACAGTGGTAACGTGTTTGCCTAGCATTCGCATTGCAGCAGATCGATCCTAGCCCGGGACCATGAGTTTAAGGTGTTTACCTGGGAGGCCACATAGTGGGGTGTTGGGCTTCTCCAGCAGACGTTCTGGTGAGTATCTTTTCTGATGAAACTGGAATTGAAACCAGACACCTTTAACCTTTGAATGACGCCCTGCTCTACCTCTTACTCTAGGCTACTCCATTTGAATTACTCCACCTCTTTTGAATTTCTTCTTCCTACTCTGAAGTCTTCCTTATTATTCCAGAGTACTTCCTCGTTTTCTGAATGTCTCTCTCGGGAGGAGAAAGTCGCAGATACCTTTTTTATGTTAATTATATCGAATAAAGAAGAAGATTCCAGACTCAGGCGACCATAAAAAGTCGAATGGGTCTGCTTTGTTCTTTCAGTAATTTTTCCCTCGACTAAATTTCGTCTTCTCTTTTCTAATTAATTTTTCCTCTTCTGAATATAGTGTTTTTTTTTATCAATTTTCTTAGACTTAATTTCGTATTTTCTTTTTATTAATTAATTTTTCCTTCGACTGGATTTCATCGTCTCCTATTTTGATTATATTTTCTTCGACTGAATTTCGTCTTCTCTTTTTTAATTAATTCTTCTTCGACTGACTTTCGTCTTTTCTTTTTTTAATTAATTTTTCTTCGACTGAATTTTGTCTTCTCATTTTCTAGTTAATTTTTCTTTGACTGAATTTTGTCTTCTCTTTTTTAGATTAATTTTTCTTCTGAATTTTGTCTTCTGTTTGTTAGATTAATTTCTTCTCATAATTTTAATTAATTTTTCTTCGACTGAATTTCGCCCCGTTAAAAATGGTGGCTGAATATGTAGATAGATATGCACACACACACACACACACACACACACGAGAATGCACCACCTCTCTCACCAGGGCATGACTACTTCCTCTCCTCCTACACGAGTGACGGGTAGAGGTGAACCTGAACGGAAATAAATATATCTATCTATCCATCTATATATATATATATATATATATATATATATATATATATATATATATATATACATACGTATATACATGCATATAAACTTATATATATATATATATGTATATATGTATATATATGTATGTATGTACCTATCCTTCTATCTATCTATCTATCTATCTATCTATCTATCTATATATATATATATATATATATATATATATATATATATATATATATATATATATATATATACATATATTGTCAGAAGGTTGCTCTTTATTATATAGGGAAGGTAAATGGCCTAAATTTTTATTTTCTTAAGAACTGTCTCGTGTGGCATTCGAGTGAAGAATAGCTTCTGAGAAATGTTATTCCTTTTAAGAATTCCCGTCAGTATTAAACGCTTTAGAAATAATAAGTAAAATGCTTATTTTGAGGTACATACTTTATTACTTATAATTATTTTTTTTTATCACCCCTAATTTTGGAAATGCATAAACAATAGGAACAAAAACCACAATGTTTTATGCTAACAGTAAGGATAAGGATTATATCTTATTGTTTTCTATGATAAGGAAGATATCTTAATATTATTAATGATTAGGAAGATATTATTGTTGGAGATATTAGTTGATAGTGCTTATTGTAATGATAAAGTAATGACAAAGATGAGTCTATGAATCTTCTCTCTCTCTCTCTCTCTCTCTCTCTCTCTCTCTCTCTCTCTCTCTCTCTCCTCTCTCTCTCTCTCTCTCTCTCTCTCTCTCTCTCTCTTTCCAATTTCCCCCATGCTTCGTTTTCCTTGACAAAACTTTTGAACACTCGGTCTGGGCTAGATAAAGATGTATGTTTTCCCGTGAAGTTGGCCTCTTCATTCGAGGGTAAAATGGTACTGTGTTTGCCTAGCATTCACATGGCAACAAATCGATCCCCACCTGGGACCGTAAGTTTTAGCTGTTTACTGAGGAGGCTACTGCTGTGGTTAGGCACTAGAGTGGGGTGGTGGGGGGGGGGGGGAATTGGGCTTGCCCGGCTGCCGTTCTGGTGAGCATCTATTCTAATGAAACTGGATCTGAAACCAGACACCTTTACATTTATTTTTATAAGTATAATAATTAAAAACGCTAACAAGGAATCCACCCTAAAAGTTTATCTGGAAAATTCTAAAGTTTTTTTTTTTTTAAAGTGAGTTTCTAACGAGTACACGCTGTCGATGACAGGGTTTTAACAAGCTCCCTCCATCATTATTAAAAAAAATAGTTATTTTCGACTCGCGAGGGAGACGAATTTTGACTGGGACGGCTTATTTTAAAGATGAGATATGCAAACGAAATATTCCAGAAGTTTTATTCCAGCTGTGAACAAGGGGTGGAATAATCTTCCTAATCGGTTGGTTAAATCAGTAGACCTTTGAAAGTTGAAACTTGCAGCTAATGTTTTTATGTTGAACAGGCTGACATCGGTTTTTTATTGTTTATATATGAAATATCTGTTTTAATAGTGTTACTGATTTTAAAATGTTTTATTTTAATTGTTCATTACTTGTCATATAGTTTATTTATTTCCTTATTCCTTTCCTCACTGGGCTATATTTCTCTGTTGGAGCCATTGGGCCTATATCATCTTGCTTTTCTAACCAGGGTAGTAGTTTAGCTAGTAATAATTACAATTATAATGATAATAATAATGATAATAATAATAACAATAATAATAACAATAACGAAAATGAGGAAGTCTTATGAACAAAGGAACAGAGCTGGTGTTAAAAATAAAGTATAAATTTATAGGGATTTTCAGATTAATTATATGATAAATACATCTTGGTTTGCCTCGACATAAAACAAAGTAATTCAAAGAAAGGTAAGCCTGGTGTCAGGTGTGAAAATTAGATATTCCCCGAATAAGGATCTAAGTTAAACTCAGAAAATGTATTCTATTGGCCTCTCGAGTTCTAGAAAATGTATTCTAATGGCCTCTTGAATTCTAAAAAAATGTATTTTGATGGCTCCTTGAATTCTAGAAGACGTATTCTAATGGCCTCTTGAATTCTAAAGAAATGTATTCTAATGGCCTCTTCAATTCTAGAAAATGTATCATAATGGCGTCTTGAATTCTAAAAAAATGTATTCTAATGGTCTCTCGAGTTCTAAAAGAAAATTATTCTGATGGTCTCGTGAATTCCAGAAAATGTATTCTAATGGCCTCTTTTATTCTAGAAAATGTATATTAATGGCCTCTTGAATTCTAAAAAAAGGATTGTAATGGGCTCTAGAATTCTAGAATATTTATTCTAATGGCCTCTTGTATTCTGGACAATGTATTCTAATGGCCTCTTGAATTCTTAAAAAATATTCTGTTGGTCTCTTGAATTCCAGAAAATGTATTCTAATAGCCACTTGAGTTCTAAAAGAAAATTATTCTGATGGTCTCTTGAATTCCAGAAAATGTATTCTAATGGCCTCTTTTATTCTAGAAAATGTATTCTAATGGCCTCTTTTATTCTAGAAAATGTATTCTAATGGCCTCTTGAATTCTAAAAAAAGGATTGTAATGGCTTCTAGAATTCTAGAAAATTTATTCTAATGGCCTCTTGTATTCTGGAAAATGTATTTTAATGGCCTCTTGAAATCTAAAAAAAATATTCTGATGGTCTCTTGAATTTTAGAAAATGTATTCTATTGGCTTCTTTTATTCTAGAAAATGTATTCTAATGGCCTCTTAAATTCTAGAAAATGTATTCTAATGGCCTCTGGAATTCTAAAAAAAGGATTGTAATGGCCTCTAGAATTCTAGAAAATTTATTCTAATGGCCTCTTGTATTCTGGAAAGTGTATTGTAATGGCCTCTTGGGTTCTAAAGGGCCCGGGCAACTTTGTACTTCAAACTTCTTCAAGCATTTGACTTACCGTTATCCCCCCAAGTGAGGCAGAGTGCATTCAGTGTATCTCACGGGGTGCACTGTAGGAATTACAATTCGGGCTCTTAGCAGAACCCACTTTTCGGCCTTCTACTTCACTACTATTCCCGCCTCTTTTCTTAAGAGTTTAAAGGTCAATTATGAATGGCAAAGGCAAGGGACAAGAAATGACCATATATATATATATATATATATATATATATATATATATATATATATATATATATATATATATATATATATCAGGCAGGTAGTAGGTTGGCCAGGGCACCAACCGCCCTTTGAGATACTACCGCTAGAGAGTTATGGGGTCCTTTGACTGGCCAGACAGTACTACATTGGATCCTTCTCTCGGGTTACGGTTCACTTTCTCTTTGCCTACTCATACACCGAATAGTTTGGCCTATTCCTTACAGATTCTCCTCTGTCCTCATACACCTGACAACACAGATTACCAAACAATTCTTCTTCACCCAAGGGGTTAACTACTGCACTGTAATTGGTCAGTAGCTACTTTCCTCTTGGTAAGGGTAGAAGAGACTCTTAAGCCATGGTAAGCAGCTCTTCTAGGAGAAGGACACTCCAAAATCAAACCATTGTTCTCTTGTTTTGTTAAATTATTTAAAGTTTATATATGAAATATTTATTTTAACGTTGTTACTGTTCTTAAGATATTTTATTTTTCGTTGTTTCCTTTCCTCACTGGGCTATTTTCCCTGTTGGGGCCCCTGGGCTTATAGCATCCTGCTTTTCCAACTAGGGTTGTAGCTTAGCAATTAATAATAATAATGTGTATATATATATATATATATATATATATATATATATATATGTAGATAGATAGATAGATAGATAGATAGATATATATAATATATGATCAGTTCCCAAGCTCCCTCTCCATCAAGGAGGGCCAGGCAATGGCTACTGATGACTCAGCAGGTAGACCTATAGGCTCCCCCAAACCTACCACACTTAACATGATTTAGTGGATTCTAAGTAAACCTACCACTCTTGCACGCTTAAGTAGATTATTAGCTCCATTCTTCTGGCTGTAATACCGTCGAAATTAAGTTTGGGTGGTGGTGGTCCTAAGGTGAATACACCATCCACACACCTCCCCCCCCCTCTCCATCGTCTATCCTTTCTTAATATGTACATTAAGGAGAAAATTTAATAGAGATAGGTCGGTCCAGTGTATTATCTCTCTCTCTCTCTCTCTCTCTCTCTCTCTCTCTCTCTCTCTCTCTCTCTCTCTCTCTCTCTGTGGACAAGCAATTTCTTTATTTGACTGATAGTCATGGAGAATCTATCTCCAATTCAGAATGATTGATAGATTAAATCATCTGATTGAATTGCAATATTTTCTCCCTTTTTTCAATATATTAATTAATTGAACCAATCCTTTTTTCACGTGGAAGATTATTAAGTGTTTTTATCATGAAATTAATTAAAGCGTTGGCGTATTGTTAATTATTGCAGAATTGTCATTATGATCAACCTCTCTCTCTCTCTCTCTCTCTCTCTCTCTCTCTCTCTCTTACTATCACTTGCAAGGAGAAACGTCATTATGCTACAATGGTCAATTTATCTCTCTCTCTCTCTCTCTCTCTCTCTCTCTCTCTCTCTCTCTCTCTCTCTCTCTCTCTCTCTCAGACACACACACACTTGTAAAATGAATTCGCATAATGCTGCTAATTGTCAGCTTATCAATCTCTCTCTCTCTCTCTCTCTCTCTCTCTCTCTCTCTCTCTCTCTCTCTCTCTCTCTCTCTTTTTCTTGGAAAGAGAATTCTTATTATGCATCTAATTCTCTCTCTCTCTCTCTCTCTCTCTCTCTCTCTCTCTCTCTCTCTCTCTCTCTCTCTCTCTCTCTCTCTCTCTCATTATGCTTGGCTTTATTGATAATATTTCGTCTTATATTATAATTTTGTGAAGAAACATATAAAGAGAACTTTAATTTTTTTTTCTTAATTTAATTCTATATAAAATAAATTCGTTACTTACATTGATAAATACTTTATTAATGAGGTTTAAATGATTACATTATCATTATCATCATTAGCCGTTGCTAGTCCACTGCAGGACAAAGGCCTCAGGCATGTCTTTCCACTTGCGTCTGTTTTTAATCTTTCTTTGCTTGTCTATTATCTCTTACATGTTTTTTTTTTTTAATATCCTTTAGTTTGCTCTCGTAAGGTGATTTTATCATCTATTAAATGTTTAAAGGGCACTCATGAATGGCAGAGGCAAGGGACAGTGACATCGCCTTAGCAAGCAGGAGTAATGCCCCTAGAAACTGACCATATATACATTTGATCAGCGCCCAAGCCCCCTCTCCACCCAAGGTATGACCAGGCAGGGCCAGGTAATAGCTGCTGATGACTCAGCTGGTAGACCTGTAGGCTCCCCAAAACCCCCATTCTTAGCTCACAAGGATGGTGAGGTTGCAGCGACCAAAGGAACTATCGAGTTTGAGCGGAACTCGAACCCCCGTCTGGCAATCACCAGGCAGAGACATACCCAAGAAGGCGACAACAAATATCACGTTGTCATCTAATGTTATTTTTGGTACTTATCAATATTCTTATATCTCGATATTAGTACCTGAGCCTACATTATACATATACATTATACATATCTGACCTTCCTCCATTAATGGTCACTCCGATAACAGATAGGTCTGCCCCACTCCCTCCTACAGTCCTTCACTCTTCTGTTTTCTACACTGTCCCTCGCACTCAGCCGGGTCCCTGGTTCTATTCTATCCTACCCTGGCCTTCCTGATAGCATCAGTTTTTATTGTTATTACTAGTGTACGCGACCTTTCCCACCCCCTCCTTCTTTCCTACAAACGACCCCTCTCTCCAGGATATGAATACTCCCTCTTCCCCCCTTCCCAAGGGACAGGGAGAGACCAGTAGCTATGCGTCTTGACGCTGAGCGTGACCAGAAAAATATACATATAGATGTAGCAAGAGAATTGCTCTTTCGTATGTAGTGGAGATTATTATTATTATTATTATTATTATTATTATTATTATTATTATTAATCGATCAAAATCGTAATAAAAACTAGAAAAAAAATGTGGAGAAAGAGCAAGATTTAAAATTAACTCCTTAATCAATGGAATTTTGCCTTAATATTATATTAAGCTCAGGAAACATTGCATGGATTGATAAAAATTCTTTACTGATATAACGAGAAGACGATGGACTGATGAACTAAAAAAGTTTGCGGGAATGGATTGGCGTAGAAAGACCATAAACAGACGCAATTAGAAAGACATGTCTGAGGTCTTTGTTCTTCAGTGGTCTAGTAACGGTCGATATATATATATATATATATATATATATATATATATATATATATATATATATATATATATATATACATATATATACATACACATATATATATATATATATATATATATATATATATATATATATATATATGTTGGAGGGGTGGTTTGAATCAAATGTATAGGATTAGTAATGAAAAACTTGCTGAGCACGCACACGAGAGAGAGAGAGAGAGAGAGAGAGAGAGAGAGAGAGAGAGAGAGAGAGAGAGAGAGAGAGGAGATGAGAATTCGATTACGGACACTTCCCCGTGAGAAATTCTCTTGATATCAATGTTGACAGAATAAATTACAGTTTCCGGGGGGGGGGGGGGGGGGTTAGTAGCATAGGATCGCCGAAGGCTACGATAGAAAAGTGTTGGCATGTTAAAAAACAAGTATGTATAAGTGGTAATACATTCTAATTAGCAATTAGGCCATTTGAATATTCTAGGGGTAAAAGGATATCGCTATTTGTGGAATAATAGTAATTTTCATATTTATTGCAGTAGCTATCTCGCTCTTGTAATGAGTTTTTATTTTTTTATTTTTATCTCTACTGTTCCAATTATTATGTAATTTTTAATCTTGGATTGTGGTGGCCTTATTGGTAATGCCTCTACCTGGTGATCGCCAGACTGGGGTTCGAGTCGCGTTCAAACTCATTAGTTCCTTTGATTGCTGCAACCTCACCATCCTTGTTAACTAAGAATGTGGGGTTTGGGGGAGCCTATAGGTCTACTTGCTGAGTCATCAGCAGCCATTGCCTGGCCATCCTTGGTTCTTGCTTGTGTGGAGAGGAGGTTTGGCCGCTGATCATATGTATATATGATCAGTGTCTAGGGTATTGTCCTGCTTGATAGGGCAATGGCACTGTCCCTTGCCTCTTCCATTCATGAGCAGGCTTTAAACCTGTAGATTTAATCTACCATTAGTAACAGATCCCTAGGGAACTTTTACAGGATTAATTGTGTAGCAGAAGCAGGGCCAAGAGAATGACGTAATTAATTGCCGGAAAACAGGTAGGTAGTATTAGGTTAGTC
>NC_090743.1:15291300-15293800 GCF_036898095.1 Palaemon carinicauda
ACTTGCTAAGCTACACCCTAGTAGGAAAAGCAGGATGCTATAAGGCCAGGGGCCCCAACAAGGAAAATAGCCCAGTGAGGAAAGAAAACAAGAAAAAATAAAATATTTTAAGAACGGTAACAACATTAAAATAAATATTTCCTATATAAACTATAAAATCTTAAACGAAACAATAGGAAGAGAAATTAGATAGAATAGTGTGCCCGAGTGTATCCTCAAGCAAGAGAACTCTAACCCAAGATAGTTGAACTCCATGCTACAGAGGCTATGGCACTATCCAAGACTAGAGAACAATGGTTTGATTTTGGAGTATCCTTCTCCAAGAAGAGCGGCTTACCATAGCTGAAGAGTCTCTAATACCCTTACCAAGAGGAAAGTAGCCACTGAACAATTACAGTGCAATAGTTAACCCCTTGGGTGAAGAAAAATTGTTTGGTAATCTCAGTGGTGTTAGGTGTACGAGGACAGAGGAGAATCTGTAAAGAATAGGCCACAATATTCGGTGTATGTGTAGGCAAAGGGAAAATGAACGGTAACCAGAGAGAAGGATCCAATTTAGTGCTGTCGGGCCAGCCAAAGGACCCCATAATTCTCTAGCAACGAAAATCCCAACGAAAATACAATTTCCCAAACCTAATATAACAAAAATTATACAAATAAAACCAGCAAAACAACTAAAAGATAAAAGGAGTAAAAAAATTAAATTCATCCATGATAAAAAAGAAAAAAGAAAAAAATAAGTCACTGAAGCGGCCTCACCACACAGCGCTAGGAAACAGGCAACAAGTGTAATAGAAAAAAAGTCTAAAAGTTTCCGAATGTTTTGCGAGCAAAAGCCTTTGTTAAGACTTGGGACTCTAATGAATTTCCAGATCAGAAACTCAAGAATTGAGATGGACGACTTCCCGACTTTTTTTTTTTTTTGATTTGTTGTCAACAACAGACGAGACATGGGAATGAAGTAGGTAGAGGTATACACACACACACACACACACACACACACACACACACACACATATATATATATATATATATATATATATATATATATATATATATCTATATATATATATATATATATATATACTGTATATATCGGCTATTGATTTATTCCGTTGAAAGCAGTTTCAATAATAAAAATAATAATAATAATAATAATAATAATAACAATGATGATAATAATAATAATAAGAATAATAATAATAATAATAATAATAATAATAATAATAATTAATAGTACCAGAGTTATTACATCACACTTATCACTAAGGTTTCGGAAAATCTATTTCCATCATCATAGTCTAAAAACAAAGATACATCACATAAGTTAAAACATAGTTTAATAAACATTTAAAAAGAAAAATGTAAAACAAACAGACTAAAACTTATGAAATAAAATAAAATGACTTAATACTATAAAATCAATTTAAAAAACACAATAAAAGATCAAAGCGACAAAGCTATAAACTCACATAAATTAAAATTAAACACAAGCTTGCTCATACGTTGTCCGGCCCAGGTTTGGTTTCGGTTGGTGTTGAAATAATGCGTTCATTATCTCATGGTCGAGACCTCTCTGCGAAGTGGCCAAGATGGACAAATTCTCCTTGGGCATTGGGTGGTCCTAATTTGGGGAATGGTCTCTGATGGCAGAATAGTGTGGTTTTTCCATATGATTGCCTTTTCTAGGTGAACGACCGAAGTGCTCACATAATCTTGCTCGGTAATAATAATAATAATAATAATAATAATAATAATACCAAGGCACTTCGCCCATTTTTGGGGGGGGGGGGGTAGCCGACATCAAACAAATGAAAAAAAAAAAGGGGACCTTTTCTCTGCTACGTTCCTCCCAACCTGACAAGGGACTCAACCGAGTTCGGCTGGTACTGCTAGGGTGGCCACAGCCCACCCTCCCCCGTTATCCACCACAGATGAAGCTTCATAACGCTGAATCCCCTACTGCTGCTACCTCCGCGGTCATCCAAGGCGACCAGAGGAAGCAGCAGGGCCTACCGGA
Organism: Palaemon carinicauda; assembly: GCF_036898095.1. Taxonomy (NCBI): domain Eukaryota; kingdom Metazoa; phylum Arthropoda; class Malacostraca; order Decapoda; family Palaemonidae; genus Palaemon; species Palaemon carinicauda. Next base: position 15,293,321 of record NC_090743.1, read on the forward strand.
ACTGCGTCACAATCGCTCGCCATTCACTCCTGCCCTCTCTCACATTTATCCTCCTATCACCCAGAGCTATCTTCACTCCATCCATCCACCCAAACCTTGGCCTTCCTCTTGTACTTCTCCCATAAACTCTTGCATTCATCACCTTCTTTAGCAGACAGCCATTTTGCCATTCTCTCAGCATGGCCAAACCACCTCAACACATTTATATTCACTCTAGCTGCTAACTCATTTCTTACACCAGTTCTCACCCTACCTACTTCGTTCCTAACCCCTATCTACTCGAGATACACCAGCCATACTCCCCAGACACTTCATCTCAAACACATTCAATTTCTGTCCCTCCATCACTTTCCTTCCCCACAACTCCGATCCATACATCACAGTTGGTGCAATCACTTTCTCATACAGAACTCTCTTTACATTCATGCCCAACATTCTATTCTTTACCACTCCCTTCACTGCCCCCAATACTTTGCATCC
>NC_090743.1:15311300-15318800 GCF_036898095.1 Palaemon carinicauda
TCTTAAGATATTTTATTTTCATTGTTTCCTTTCCTCACTGGGATATTTTCCCTGTTGGGGCCCTTGGACTTAAAGCATCCTGCTTTCCCGACTAGGGTTGTAGCTTAGCAAGTAATAATAATAATAATAATAATAATAATAATAATAATAATAATAATAATATTCAAAGATAATTTCAAAGTGCCAAAATCATTCCAATGACCAGAGATCTTTTATTAAAGTTGGAATGAAGTGAGAATGGGAATTGGAATCCAAGAGGGAAGGCTAAACTTACATTAGGCTTATGACCTCTTGTCCCTATAGAATTCCACACCTGATTAAGCTTCATTAATCTAAATGACCTCGGATAGGTAAAAAATTATTTCTCATCTATAGAATTCCTGAGGGTGGGATAACCAAAAAAAATATTGCCAAAAAAACTATTTAGTTTAAAAATCAGACAAGAATTATACGGATAAAACTCCTCCATTTAAAACCACACTGTTAAAATTTGCCGTAAAAAACAGTAAAAATCCTGGAATAACTGTTGCCAGGCATTTACCGTTTTAAAACGGATATATTACGGTCCACCAATCCGTAAAAGATAATCACAAAGAAGGGTAAAATTATGGTCGCCTGTATTTTACTGAAATACGGCTGGAGAACCGTATATTTTTACGAAGAATTTCCGATTAAAATTACGGTTTTCTTTTAAGTGCATAGAAACAAAATAAAATATTTGCCAAAAGAGTAAAAGATCAGACAAGATAGATACCTAGTTTAAAAAAAAAATTCCATTTAAAAGGCTACGTTCCTCTTGGTAAGGGTAGAAGAGACTCTTCAGCTATGGTAAGCAGCTCCTCTAGGAGAAGGGACATCTAAAATCAAACCATTGTTTTCTAGTCTTGGGTAGTGCCATAGCCTCTGTACCATGGTCTTCCACTGTCAGGGGGTAGAGTTCTCTTGCTTGAGCGTACAATCGGGCACAACATTCTACCTTATTTCTCTTCCTCTTGTTATACTGAAGTCTTTATAGTTTATACATAATCAGATTTATTTTAATGTTGCTATTATTCTTAAACCTTCTCTTGTAGCATATTTCCTTAATGCCTCTCCTTACTGAACTATTTTCCCTGTTAGAGATTTCTGGGCTTATACCATTGTACCAACCGTGTTTCACACAATTGTACATAATTCCTTTTGTATATATTATGCTTGTATCTTCGCTCCTCCCTCGCACTAAAACGAACATGAAAATTCCTGTCTGGTTTTTCCTCTGTGATATTGTCTGTCTTGTGAACTTGTCATGTCCTGTTGCCTTGAGGTTTTGTATATAAGGAGAGTGTTCCACAACAATATAACTCAGTCGTTTCCAATCTGCCTTTGAGTTCACAACTCCTCTCTCGGCCCGTCACAACCCCCTTACATATATGATATTACTGGCCTCTAACCAAAAATAAAAAAGACGTGATACACTTCAATTAGTTAAAGAGAAAGCCTCCTCAGTTACCATATCTACCCTCTGACATAAAGTGCATCATAAAGAAAAAAAAACATTGTTTTCCAGGGGGGCAAGTTTTTACTTCTACGAGCACATCAAGGGGTTCAACCCTAATAAGCACCCCTTATCAGGAGCCTCCTGCAGATGATCCTGACGAAGACTCACATCAGGCCCTTCATGTTGGACGAGTGCTCCCTCGAACGGGACAATGCTTCACGCATTTGAGAACGCCGGGTTCTATAAGGTCGAGCCGAGAGGTTCTACGTTGAGATCGGCCCATTTCGTCTTTCAGATTATTGAACCTAGTCTCAAGGGCGTGGCTGTGAAGTAAAATGATTTTCGAAGCAGAGAGAGAGAGAGAGAGAGAGTGAGAGAGAGAGAGAGAGAGAGAGGGGGGGGGAGAGAGAATTTTTTTGAACCTGCATAAGAATAAAAATAAAATTAAAAATAAAATATAGTTGTCATAATCTAACTTTTTGCTCCTGTCTTCAAACGAGAGAGAGAGAGAGAGAGAGTAGAGAGAGAGAGAGAGAGAGAGAGAGAGAGAGAAAGGGGGGGGGTTTATGGGCTCTCATCTTATCAGATCTAAGCCTGACTTGGAAAAAAGGACCCTCGAATAAAGATACTCCTGAAAAATGGGTCTTGTTCCTTCCTTATTATTATTATTATTATTATTATCATTATTAAATGCTAAGCTACAACCCTAGTTGGAAAAGCAGGATGCTATAAGCCCAGGGGCACCAACAGGGAAAATAGGCCCAGTGAGGAAAGGAAATAAGAAAAAGAAAATATTTTAAGTATATAGTAACAACATTGAAAGAAATATTTCCTATATAAACTATAAATCTTTAACAAAACAATGGGAAAAGAAATTAGATAGAATAGTGTCCCCGAGTGTACCCTCAAGCAAGAGAACTCTAACCCAAGACAGTGGAAGGCCATGGTACAGAGGTTATGGCATTACCCAAGACTAGAGAACAATGGTTTGATTTTGGGAGTGTCCTTCTCCTAGAAGAACTGCTTACCATAGCTAAAGAGTCTCTTCTACCCCTTACCAAGAGGAAAGTAGCCACTGAACAATTACAGTGCAGTAGTTAACCCCTTGGGTGAAAGAAAAATTGTTTGGCAATCTCAATGTTGTCAGGTGTATGAGAGAGGAGAATCTGTAAAGGATAGGCCAGACTATTCGGTGTCTGTGCAGGAAAAGGGAAAAAAAACCGTAAACCAGAGAGAAGGGTCCTATGTAGTACTGTCTGGCCAGTCAAAGGACCCCATAACTCTCTAGAGGTAGTATCTCAACGGGCGGTTGGTGCCTAGGCCAACCTACTACCTTATAAGGAATCAACGTGTTTCTGAAAAAAAAAAGAAACTTATAAACAATTCCGATATTGTTTACAGGTGATTTTGATGATGGGTGATACTTTGAGTAAACCTCAATCTGCGACTGCTAAGTAAACCAAAATTCTGGGAAATACATAATATTCAGTATCATTTACAAACACATACAGTTTATGTATATATATAATTATATATATATATATATATATATATATATAAATGTACAGTATATATATACACACCTAAATATATGCATATACATAATAATAAATACACACATATATATACATATATATATATATTAATATATATATATGTATACTATTACTTGCTACGATACAACCCTAGTTGGAAAAGCAGGATGCTATTAGCCCAGGGGCACCAACAAGGAAAATAGCCCAGTGAGAGAAGGAAAAAAAAGAAATAAAATATTTTAAGAACAGTAACAACATTAAAATAAATATTTCCTATATAAACTATAAAATCTTTAACAAAACAATGGGAAAAGAAATTAGATAGAATAGTGTCCCTGAGTGTACCCTCAAGCAAGAAAACTCTAACCCAAGATAGTGGAAAACCATGGTACAGAGGCTATGGCACTACCCAAGACTAGAGAACAATGGTTTGATTTTGGAGTGTCCTTCTCCAAGAAGAGCTGCTTGCCATAACTAAAGAGTCTCTAATACCTTAACCAAGAGGAAAGTAGCCACTGAACAATTACAGTGTAGTAGTTAACCCCTTGGGTGAAGAAGAATTGTTTGGCAATCTCGTGTTGTCAGGTGTAATGAGGACAGAGGAGAATCTGTAAAGAATAGGCCAGAGTATTCGGTGTATGTGTAGGCAAAGGGAAATTGAACTGTAACCAGAGAGAAGGATCCAATTTACTGCTGTCGGGCCAGCCAAAGGACCCCATATCTAGCAACAAAAATCCCAACGAAAATACAATTTCGCAAAACTAATATAACAAAATTAGACAAATAAAACCAGCAAAACAACTAAAAGAAAAAAGGAATAAAGAATAAATTCATCTATGATGAAAAAAAATAAGTCACTGAAGCGCCCTCACCACACAGCGCTAGGAAACAGGCAACAAGTGTAGTAGAAAAAAAGTCTAAAAGTTTCCGAATGTTTTGCGAGCAAAAGCCTTTCTTAAGACTTGGGACTCTAATGAATTTCCAGATCAGAAACTCAAGAATTGGGATGGACGACTTCCTGACTTTTTTTTTTTTTATTTGTAGTCAACAACAGACGAGAGATGGGAATTAAGTAGGTAGAGGTGTACATATATATATATATATATATATTTGTATGTATGTATGTATGTATACACACACACACACATATATATATATATATATATATATGTGCTTATATAAAACATTTATATATACATATATACATATTCATACATATAAATATATGTACATATACTGTATATACATACTGTATATATACTGTATACATATCCATACATATAAATATATATACATATACTGTATATACATACTGTTATATATACATATACACATATAACGTATACATATGCATATACACACTCATATATATATATATATATATATATAGGCTAATTATTTATTCCGTGGAAAGCGGAGTTTTAATAATAATAATAATAATAATAATAATAATAATAATAATAATAATAATAATAATAATAATAATACCAGAGTTATTACATCACGCTTATCACTAAGATTTAGGAAATTCTATTTTCATCATCATAGTCTAAAAACATAGATACATTGCATAAGTTAAATCATAGTTTGATAAATATTTAAAAAAAAAAATTTAAAACAAACACACTAAAACTTTACGAAATAAAATAAAAAGACTTAAATACTATAAAATCAATTTAAATGCACAATAAAAGATCAAAGCAACAATGCTATAAACTCACATGAATTAAAATTAAACACACGCTAGCTCATACGTTGTCCGGCCCAGGTTTGGTTTCGGTTGGTGTGTTGAAATATTGCGTCCATTATCACAAGGTCGACACCTCTCCGCGAAGTGGCTAAGATAATAAAATTCTCCTTGGGCATTGGATAGTCCCTAATTTGGGGAATGGTTTCTGATGGCAGAATACGGAGGTTTTCCCATATGATTGCCTTTTCTAGGTGAACGACTGAAGTGCTCACATAATCTTGCTCGGTAATAATAATAATATTAATAATAATACATATACCAAGGAACTTCCCCCAATTTTGGGGGGGGGTAACCGACATCAAACAATAAAAAAAGGGGACCTTTCCTCTCTACGTTCCTCCCAGCCTGACAAGGGACTCAACTGAGTTCGGCTGGTACTGCTAGGGTGCCACAGCCCACCCTCCCCCGTTATCCACCAGAGAGTAAGCTTCATAAAGCTGAATCCCCTACTGCTGCTACCTCCGCGGATCATCTAAGGCGACCAGAGGAAGCAGCAGGGCCTACCGGAACTGCGTCACAATCGCTCGCCATTCATTCCTATTTCTAGCACGCTCTCCTGCCTCTCTCACATTTATCCTCCTATCACCCAGAGCTTCCTTCACTCCATCCATCCACCCAAACCATGGCCTTCCTCTTGTACTTCTCCCATAAACTCTTGCATTCATCACCTTTAGCAGACAAGCCATTTTCCATTCTCTCAGCATGGCCAAACCACCTAAACACATTCATATCCACTCTAGCTGCTAATTCATTTCTTACACCAGTTCTCACCCTACCTACTTTGTTCCTAACCCCTATCTACTCAAGATAAACCAGCCATACTCCTTAGAAACTTCATCTCAAACACATTCAATTTCTGTCTCTCCGTCACTTTCATTCACCACAACTCCGATCCATACATCACAGTTGGTGCAATCACTTTCTCATACAGAACTCTCTTTACATTCATGCCCAACATTCTATTCTTTACCACTCTCTTCACTGCCCCCAACACTTTGCATCCTTTATTCACTCTCTGACGTACATCTGCTTCCACTCCACCATTTGCTGCAACAACAGACCCCAAGTACTTAAACTGATCCACCTCCTCAAATAACTCTCCATTCAACATGACAGTCAGCCTCGCACCACCCTTCCCTTCTCGTACTACTCATTACCTTACTCTTACCCACATTAACTCTCAACTTCCTTCTCTCACATACCCTTCCAAATTCTGTCACTAATCGGTCAAACTTCTCTTCCACGTCTGCTACCAGTACAGTATCATCCGCAAACAACAACTGATTTACTTCCCATTCATGATCATTCTCGTCTATCAGTTTCAATCTTCGTCCAAGCACTCGAGCATTCACCTCTCTCACCACTCTATCAACATATAAGTTAAATAACCATGGCGACATCACACATCCCTGTCTCAGCCCAACTCTCACCTGAAACCAATCGCTCAACTTCATTACTTATTCTAACACACGCTTTACTATCTTTGTAGAAACTTTTTACTGCTTGCAACAACCTTCCACCAATTCCATATAACCTCATCACATTCCACATCGCTTCCCTATCAACTCTATCATACGCTTTCTCCAGATCCATAAACGCAACATACACCTCCTTACCTTTTGCTCAATATTTCTCGCATATCTGCCTAACTGTAAAAAATCTGATTCATACATCCCTTACCTCTTCTAAAACCACCTATACTTCTAAGATTGCATTCTCTGTTTTTATCCTTAATCCTCTTAATCAGTACTCTACCATACACTTTTCCAAACATACTCAACAAACTAATACCTCTTGAATTACAACACTCATGCACATCCCCCTTACCCTTATATAGTGGTACAATACATGGACAAACCCAATTTATTTGTACCATTGACAACACAAAACACATATTAAACAATCTCACCAACCATTCAAGTACAGTCACACCCCCTTCCTTCAACATCTCAGCTCTCTCACCATCCATACCAGATGCTTTTCCTACTCTCGTTTCATCTAGTGCTCTCCTCACTTCCTCTATTGTAATCTCTCTCTCATTCTCATCTCCTATCACTGGCACCTCAACACCTGCAACAGCTATTAATATTTGCCACCCTATTATCCTCAACATTCAGTAAACTTTCAAAATATTCCACCCACCTTTTCCTTGCCTCCTCTCCTTTTAACAACCTTCCGTGTCCATCTTTCACTGTCTCTTCAATTCTCGACCCAGCCTTCCTTACTCTCTTCACTTCTTTCCAGAACTTCTTCTTATTCTCTTCATATGAACGAACCCAATCTCTGACCCAACCTCAGGACAGCCACCCTCTTTGCCTCAGTTACCTTGTGCTTTGCTTCCACAATTTTCTCTCTATATCTTTCATACTTCTCTACACTATTACTCTGCAGCCATTCTTCAAATGCCCTCTTTTTCTCTTCCACTTTTACCTTCACTCCTTCATTCCACCATTCGCTGCCCTTCCTCATGTTGCCGCCAACAAACTTCTTGCCAAACACATCAATAATAATAATATAATAATAATAATAATAATAATAATAATAATAATAATAACGATGATGATGATGATGATGATAGATGATAATAATATTAATAATAATGCTTAATGTAGCTTAATTTATAGAACTCGATAATACCACTCAAATTTCACCTCTTAAAAAAAGATTAAAATTCCAATTACAGGTAATGCAATGAGTCTCTAATTACTATCACCAAACCATTCTATATAAAACATTTT
>NC_090743.1:15324505-15332005 GCF_036898095.1 Palaemon carinicauda
CTGTTCTCCAAAAGGCACTAGAAGAGTTGGAAGACCCAGGCCTCCATGACTGAGGACTATGAAGCACGAAGTAGATGATGAATGGGGAAGTATTGAACTAAAAGCTCAAGACAGAGACTACTGGGGGAATCTAACCGGGGCCCTTTGCGTCAATAGGCATAGGAGGAGATGATGGTAATGATGAGTTAACCTCTTAAGAAAAGAATTGTTTGACAATCTGTGTTGTCAGGTGTATGAAGGAAATGTGGAAAAAATAGGCTAAGGATTTGTTACCTAAATAATTCAATTACTTATTCATGTTTTTTTTTTCTTTTAATATACTTTTTTCAATTCTCAAGTTCAATTCCATCTAGGTTTATAACTAGGCGTACAATGATGATGATAATAATAATAATAATAATAATAATAATAATAATAATAATAATAATAATAATAATTTCTCTGACACCTCTAAATAATGAAAAAATCCTCAATACTCGAAATAATAAAAATGATTCGTTAATTATACACTCCTAAAAATCACTACTTAAAACAAGAGGGATCCTATTAAAACGTATGGTAAAATTTAATTAAATAAACTATGAGGAGACTTGGGAAATAATAATAATAATAATAATAATAATAATTATTATTATCATTATTATTATTATTATTATTATTATTAATATTATTATTATTATCATTATTATTATTTATTATTATTATTATGATTATCATTATTAATTATTATTATCAATTATCATTATTATTATTAGCATTTTTATTATATGAAAAAAAAAAACAAGAATAAAATGTGCACTCCAAATAGAAGTTTAGGAATAAAAATGATGTTAAACAAGAAACTAATGACATAAAAGATTCAAAATACATATTCAAGAAATCATAAAAAACGGTTTATGAATTCGAAGTGAAACTTGAGAAAACTAGACCAATTAGAAGCGATACAAATCGATGCAACTTCTTAAAAAAATCAAGAATAAAACTATATAAAAAAAGATGAGTTTCTCTTTAACTATGATTTTAATTGAAGATTTTCATTCATTGCCTTTGCCAACGAAGTTGGGAGGAGGTTATGTTTTTGCCCCTGTTTGTCCGTTTATCTGTTTGTTTGTTTGCGAACAACTTCCTGGCCCACAATTTTACCCATAGATTAGTGAAACTTCCAGGGATTAATTGTTACGTTGAGACGTGGAAGTGATTCAATTTCGAAAGTCCTAGGTCAAAGGTCAATGACAAAGTAAAGCAAAAGGGCGACTGAATTAACCCTAACCTTAACGCAAACTTCGCACATGGTTGTCACACAGACTTCAAATACGTCTACGTTTTAAATTGATTCTGAGAAAGGCAAGCTGGTTTACCCTAACAAGGGAAGAGCTACTTCGATACGTGGAACTCTCATCAGCAGGACGTCGGATTCCAACACAACCACTACGCCATTATATCAAGACCCCTCCATCCTTCATTCTTTCCACTTGGCCAAACCACCTCGGGCTAAGCTTATCTTATTCGCACCACCTCATTTATCGGAGTTTAAAGGTCGCTTATGAATGGCAGAGGCAAGGGACAGTCACATTTCCCTTATTTGTAGCAAGGCAATGTCCTAGAGACTGACTATATAGACACATGATCAGTGCCCAAGCCCTTCTCCTCCCAAGCAAGGACCAGGGAGGGCCAGGCAATGGCTGCTGATGATTCAGCAGGTAGAACTATAGGCTCCCCTAAACCCTCACCCTTAGCTCACAAGGAGGGTGAGGTTGTAGACGCTACAAGAAACTATCAAGAATGACAAGAACTTGATCTCCCGTCTAGCTGAACGCCAGGCAGGGACGTTTCCAATAGGACACACAGTTTACCATTTTAACTGAATGCAACATGCCCACTTAAAGGTTTAGAGGCCACTCATGAATGGCAGATGCAAGGGACAGTGACATTGCCCTAACAAGCAGGAGAATGCCCCAGAGATTGATCATCTATACATATGATCAGCGCCAAAGCCCCCTCTCCTCCCAAGCTAGGAACAAGGAAGGCCAGACAATGGCTGCTGATTGCTCAGTAGGTAGACCTATAGGTTCCCCCAAAACCCCCATCCTTAGCTCACAATGATGGTCAGGTTGCAGTGACCAAAGGAACAAACAATTTTAAGCGGGACTCAAACCCCAGTCTGGCGATCACCAGGCAAGGACTATACCACATCGGTCACCACAACTCTATGATCTAACAACATGAGGTCTCTGATTTGAACAGAAGCACAGCATATTTCGTCACATATCAATCAAACTGATGCCATAATTTATTTTTGTGCCGGATATACAACAACAAAAGCTAAACAACAACAAACGCAGCCGTTTCTAGTCCACAGCAGGACAAAGGCCTCAGACGTGTCCTTATTCATGTCTGGGGTTTGGGAAGTTTTCATCATCACGCTGGTCACTGAGGATTGGTGATGGTGGGAGATTTTTGTCTGATCGTTCACAGCAAACCAACCTAGTATGGGTGGCCATAACTAGTACAGCTTTACTGGTTATGGCGATACATAATAAATATAACTGAAAAGATATTTGTTTCTACCGCAATGATAAATTTGTGTTTACTCAAAACTAAAAAAAACAGTAAATAGTCGGTAGTAGGTTGGACATGGCACCAGCCACCCGTTGTGATACTACCGCTAGAGATTTAGGGGGTCCTTTGACTGGGTAGACAGTACTGCAATGGATCCTTCTCTTTGGTTACGGTTCATTTTCCCTTTGTCTAGACCGAATAGTCTGGCCTTTTCTTTACATATTCTCCTCTATCCTCATACACTGGACAACACCGAGATTACCAAACAATTCTTCTTCACCCAAGGAAACTTGAGAAAACTAGGGCACTTTCCTCTTGGTAAGGGTAGAAGAGACTCTTCAGCTATGGTAAGCAGCTCTTCTAGGAGAAGGACACTCCAAAACCAAACCATTGTTCTCTAGGCTTGGATAGTGCCATAACCTTTGTACCATGGTCTTTCACTGAGTTGCATTAGAGTTCTCTTTCTTGAGGGTATACTCGGGCACACTATTCTATCTTATTTCTCTTTCTCTTGTTTTGTTAAAGATTTTTATAGTTTATATGGGAAATATTTATTCTAATGTTGTTACTGTTCTTAAGATATTTTATTTTTCCTTGTATCCTTTCCTCACTGGGATATTTTCCCTGTTGGGGCCCTTAGGCTTAATGCATCCTGCTTTTCCAATTCGGGTTGTGGCTTAGGCTTAATAATAATAATAATAATAATAATAATAATAATAATAATAATAATAATAATAATAAAAATATTCAAAGATAATTTCAAAGTGCCAACATCATTGCAATGACCAGAGATCTTTTATTAAAGTTGGAATGAAGTGAGAATGGGAATTGGAATCCAAGAGGGAAGGCTAAACTTACATTAGGCTTATGACCTCTTGTCCCTATAGAATTCCACACTTGATTAAGCTTCATTAATCTAAATGACCTCGGATCGCTAAACATTTATTTCTCATTTACAGAATTCCTGAGGGTGGGATAACCGAAAAAATATTGCCAAAAATCTATTTAGTTTGAAAATCAGAAAAGAATTATACGGATACAATTCCTCCATTTAAGACCACACTGTTAAAAATTTGCTGTAAAAAAAAAAAAAAAAAAAAAAAAAAAAAAAAAAAAAAAACTGGAATAACTCTTGCCAGGCATTTACCGTTTTAAAAACGGATATATTACGGTCACCAATCCGTAACAGATAATAACAAAGGAGGGTAAAATTACGGTCGCCTGTATTTTACTGAAATACGGCTCAGAACCGTATATTTTTACGAAGAATTTCCGATTAATAATTACGGTTTTATTTTATGTGCCGAGAAACAAAATAAAATGTTTTGTCAAAAAAAGTTATAAGATCAGACGAGAATAGATACATAGTTTTTAAAAAAAATCATTTAAAATCATTAACTCAATATATTCCTATTATGCAAATGTATTGGTAAAATCTAAAATATAATATGGGAAATCATAAAGTAATTCTATTTTGAAATACTGAAAACAAATATTATCCATATAAAGTTTAAATGTCACTCATGAACGGCAGGCGCAAAGGAAAGTGACAGGGCGCCAGACATCCGTTGTGATACTACCGCTAGAGTTATGGCGTCCTTTGACTGGCCAGACAGTATTACATTGGATCCCTTTCTCTGGTTAGAACTCATTTTCCTTTGCCTACACATACAGCGAATAATTTGGCTTATTTTTTACACATTTTCCTTGCTCCTCATACAGCTGACAACACTTAGATTACCAAACAATGCTTCTTCGCTCAAGGGGGTTAACTACTGCAATGTAATTGTTCAGTGGCTCCTTTCCTCTTGGTAAGGGTAGAAGAGACGTTTTAGCTATCGTAAGCAGCTCTTTTAGGAGAAGGACACTCCAAAGTCAAACCATTGTTCTCTAGTCTTAGGTACTTACATAGCCTCTGTACCATGAACTCCTACTGTCTTGGGGTAGAGTTCTCTTGCTTGAGGGTACACTCGAGCACACTATTCTATCTTATTTCTCTTTCTCTTGTTATATTGGAGTTTTTATAGTGTATACATAATAGATTTATGTTAATGTTATAATTCTTAAACTTCTCTTGTAGTATATTTCCTTAATGTCTTTCCTTACTGAGCTTTTTTCCTTGTTGAAGACCCTAGGCTTATACCATCCTGCTTGTCCAATTAGGGTTGTAGCTTAGCAAGTAATAATAATAATAATAATAATAATAATAATAATAACAATAATAATAATAATAATAATAACAGGACGATATCCTAGAGACTGACTATAAATAAATATGATCATCAGCGCCCAAGCTCTCTCCATCCAAGCTAGGACCAGGGAGGGTCAGGCAATGGCTGCTAATAACTTAGCAGGTATGCCTATAGTCTACCACAAATACCCCATCCTTAGCTCACAAGGATGGTGAGGTTGCAGACACTACAAGAAACTATCTAGGTTGAGCTGGACTCGAACTCCGGTCCGGCAGAACACCAGACAGGGACGTTTCCAATAGGCCGTCACAACAATGACTCTAAAATCTATGGAATAGTAAAACTTTAAAAACTAGAGAGGCACTCGGTAGAACGCAGAACTCCGCCACGGCAGCTTATTTCTCGACTTTTTGCTCGACCTTAACCATGACCTTTGACCTTAACACGTATTAATTGACGTGGATATTCATACACTCAAATATGAACCAAGTTTGAAGTCTGTGACAACAGTGTCCAAACTTATGGCTGATTACGTGAATTTGACTTTTTGCTTGACCGTGACCTTGACCTTCCCATTTTAATTATTTCCAGCTTTTTCCATAACAGTTAATCCCTGTAAGTTTCATTAATGTACGATTAAAAGTGTGGTCAGGAAGCTATTCACAAACAAACACACAAACAGGAGGTAAAACATAACCTCCTTCCAACTTTGTTGTCAGAGGTTGCAATAAGATGAAAGCTTATACAGCATGGGTAACAACAACAACAACAACAACAAAAACAACATCAACAAAAGTATTCAAACTTCACGCCCTTACAGACATAAATTACCCCACAATGAGATATTTCACCCAAAATATTATCTTTGTTTTGTATGACGTTAAACACAGAGCTGAGTATTTCCATTATGAGATCTAAAAGTTTAAATAAGGGTAGATGAAAACCCTCATAATATCGAACCTTGAACCTTTACACGAAAAATGTAATTATGGTGGGAAACTTAGGTTTAGATCTGAAAAGTTCAAAAGGAGAAATGTTCATATACGGGTTGTGGTGACCGATGTGGTAACGCGCCTGACTGGTGAACGCCAGAGTGGGGTTCGAGTCCCGCTCAAACTCGTTAGTTTCTTTGGTCGCTGTAACCTCACCATCCTAGTGAGCTAAGGATGAGGTTTATGGGGGAGCCTATAGGTCTATCTGCTAAATCTTCAGCAGCAACTTCTTGGTACTAGCTTGGGTGGAAAGGGGGCTTGGTCGCTGATCATATGTACAGTATACTGTATATGGTCACTCTCTAGGCCAGGGGTTCTTAACCGGGGGTGCTCGCACCCCTAGGGGGTGCGAACCTGGTTCCTAAGGGGTGCGAGGATACCTGTGAAAAATTGAAGAAATTATATATTTTTACCTACGCTTTATATTTTTTCCTAAAAAAAAACTTGTTGCTTAGTCTTAAACAGTGTTCGAAGAGTTATATCTAAATCTATTTTCCCAATGAAGGGATAAACTTGCAACAAACTGGAGTCCGGGGTACACGTATGTGATTTGGATGAACGAGGAGAAATTCACCCTTTTCTTCATGAATGGGTACAAGAACTGGCCATACATTTCAATGACCCTAGCTTTGTTCAGATGCTTGCCTACTTGGCTGATGTGTTTTCAGCACTCAGTGAACTCAATCACTCTCTACAGGGAAGGGGACTTAACATTGTGACTGCAAGCGAGAAATTGGCTGCATTCAAGGAAAAAGTAGTCTTGTGGATGAAGCGTGTGAATAGGGGAATTTGGTAAATTTCTCCTGCCTGGAAGAGACAGTCACAGAAAATTCTACCTTGCCTCCAAACTTTGTTGCAAAAATTGTTGAACATATGGAGATGCTGTGTACTTCCTTTGATGGTTACTTTTCATGTGGAGAGTTACAAGCCTGTAATATCTGGATCTTGAACCCTTTCATGCAGAATTTGGAAGATGTTGATGATGATGGCTGCATCAAAGAAGATCTCATCGACATGAGACACAATCGTGGAATCCAAATGAAGTTCACCAATAGTCAGTTGGACCACTTCTTGGTTTCTCAGCTGGAAGCATACCCTGCACTAGCAACGAAAGCACTCGAAGTGCTAGTACCTTTTGCAACTACTTACTTGTGTGAGCAAGGATTTTCTTGTCTACTTCACATCAAAACGAAAAGCAGACATGCGAGTAGCACTGAGTACTAAGACACCAAGATTTGATGCCATTATGGAGAAAAAACAGCAACAACGAAGTCACTAGGTTTACAGTGTAGTACAGACAAAATATAATGTAATTTTGAACCAAATAAAAAAAAATATTCTTGTTGATACATACTCATAATTTTTTCTCTTGAAAGAACTTTAAGCTGTATGAATGAATATTGAATAAAAAAATGTTTTATTATTACATCAAATTTTTATTTTTAGCTTTTTCATATATTCAGATTCGGGGGGGGGAGGGGTGCGAGAACTGACTGCTGATTTGAAAAGGGTGCGAACACTGAAAAAGGTTAAGAACCACTGCTCTAGGCCATCATCCTGCTTGATAGGGCAATGTCACCGTCCCTTGCCTCTGCCATTCATAAGCGGCCTTTAAACCTTTAAATGGCATATTTCATGCGTTATATATTCACAGACACAGAAGTCGTTGTAATTATCATAAATAATTCTAGTACTACTAATTCTAGTAGTAGTAGTGGTAGTAATAGCAGTGGTAGTAAAAATGCATGGTAATGACA
>NC_090743.1:15337005-15344505 GCF_036898095.1 Palaemon carinicauda
CAGTACTTGATAATTACCTCAAAAGTGAATTACTTCTAAAATATCAACTATTATCAATCAACCTAAACAACCGGAATTTTCTCTCTCTCTCTCTCTCTCTCTCTCTCTCTCTCTCTCTCTCTCTCTCTCTCTCTCTCTCTCTCTTGTTAATTAGGGGACTTCTGGAAAACCTTACAGGCTTCCAGGAACAATTACAGAATCAGAATCCTCATTTAATAGGGAATTTCCAAAATGTTCCTTTTCAAGACACCGGAACAAAGGTCGTCTTTGGGATACTCAGAGGATGTTAAGAATACTTAGTCGCTTTTAATTACTCGAATTTCATCCTGCTGAAAAGGTGGGAATTTTATGTTTAAAGGTCGATCATGAATGGTAGAAGTAAGGGACAGGGACTTTGGGCCACCCATATTATGTTGGTTTGCTGTGAGCGATCACACTACAGTTTCCCACCATTACCAATTCGCAGTGGCCACCGTGGTGATGAAAATGACCAAATTCCATTCATGATTAAGGACATGTTCGAGGCCTTTGTCCTGCAGTGGACTAAAATGGTTATATTTATTATATGAATAAATGAATAAATAAATATATATATATAGTATATATATATATATATATATATATATATATATATATATATATATATATATATATAAATATATATATATATATATATATATATATATATATATATATATATATACATATATATATATATAAAAATATATTTACATATATATATATATATATATACAGAATATATATATATATATATATATATATATATATATATATATATACATATATATATATATATATATATATATATATATACACATATATATATGACCACCGCCCAACCTCACTCTCCACTAAAGCTAAGACCAAAAAGGACCAGACAATAGCTACTGATGACTCAGCAGTTAGACTTATAGGCTTCCCCTCTTCTTTAGCTCACAAGGGTGGCGAAGTTGCAGTCACGAACTCCACTCCAATACATCGCCAGGCAGGAACGTCTCCAATATGGTGCCATAAGTTTTCTGGAATCATTAAACCGTCCGCACCGAAGCCAAATCTTACATCAATCAGTACATTCGAATGTTCATTGGGTAACACATTCAAAGTAATGTAGAATTAGATTAACATTATCAAAGTTAATAACATTAGTGTTCGAGTACAATTTTCCTCTTCGTGATTACCAATATAATTACGCAAACTAATATGTTGAAGATCATGAATCCTCTAATTTTTTATCCTTTCTCTAAATCAAAGGATTATCAAGATATAATCTGCAAGAGAAAAACAAAATCAGCTACCTTTCTTGAGAGAGAGAGAGAGAGAGAGAGAGAGAGAGAGAGAGAGAGAGAGAGAGAGAGAGAGAGAAACTTGAGTCTAGTTACAAGGGAATGAGAATCCATGAAGTACATTAGCAGTGGGGTAGACCCACTGCTTAAACGACCACCTGTCTTAGCAGTTACATAAAAACTTTGATACATGTCAAGGTCAAAGATCAAGGTCAAGGAAGAGCAAAAGGTCGAGAAATAAGCTTCTGCGGCGGAGGTCTACGCTCTACTGAGTGGCCCTCTAGTTCAGATAAAGGTTTAAAGGTCACTCGTGTATGGCAGACACAAGGGAAAGCGACAATCCCTTAGAAACTGAACATATATAAATGATCAGCTTCCATGACCCCTCTCCACCCAAGGTAGGACCGGGGGAGGGGGGGGGGGGGGGCAATGGGTGCTGAGGTAGACATGTAGGCTCCCCAAAACTTACCATCATTCGCTCATAAGGATGGTGATGTTGCAAACACTACAAGAAACTACAGAGCACGAGCGGGACTGGAACCCCAGTGCTGCCGATCGCCAGGCTGGGACGTCTCCAAAAGGCTACCAGAAGGACTCAGAAAAAAATGCTGAAGTAAAAGGGCTTCCAAAGAAGGTTTTAAAAAAGAACTACCTTCTATCCGTCTTCGCCGCTTCCTTAGAATAGACTGAAAAGGGCAAAGTCGATGGGCAAACTTTGAATGTAAATAACCTTTAGCCATAAAAGATGTCATCCATCTTTCTCTGAAATTTACTGTATAAAAAGACTCGGTTTTATTTGCATAATTCGAGAACATCACCCGATAAGAAGTTTGGATATTTATATTACAGGAGTTAACATGCTGTAAGAGATTGGAAGTTGTGAGGAGAGAGAGAGAGAGAGAGAGAGAGAGAGAGAGAGAGAGAGAGAGAGAGAGAGAGAGAGAGAGAGAGATGATAGTTTCACTATAACGAACTTCAAATTCTCTTACTTTTCTTTATCAGATATAACATAAATTCGTAGACTATTCCTTCTCCCAACAGCTTCCACCTTTTCAAAAACATAAGACAAAAATAAGGCACATTCTCTCTCTCTCTCTCTCTCTCTCTCTCTCTCTCTCTCTCTCTCTCTCTCTCTCTCTCTCTCTCTCTCTCTAAAGGAATTTTTACGAGATGTAACTTTCAACATCGAACCGAACATGGGAGATCTTCTGAGAAAAATGTTCAGAACATCGGAGATCTGAGAGGGATCACTTTCCGGAACATCAATGAAGAGAAAGAGCGAAGACGAGGAAATCCAAGACTGTTTCAACTTGCAACGATATTCGTGTGTAATTCAAGAGGAAGCTAGTTTAGCTCCAACACTAGTTGGAAAAAACCAAGATGCTGTAAGTCCAAGGGCTTCAGCAGGGAAAATAGCCCAGTGAGGAAAGGAAATAAGGAAGCAGATAAAATACTGTGCTTGAGTGTACGCTCAAGCAAGAGAATTCTATTCCAAAATACTGAAAGACCACGATAGATTAGATTACATTTTATTACCAAAATAACATAAAAATCATACATTGGTTCACAAGAATAATATAAAAAATATTTTGTCCAAAATACAGCTGATATTCAAAAGCTAACCATTCTATAATACAATATTTACTTCTTGACATAAATGAATTCACTAGAATAATGATAATAATCATATGTTTCATTTAGAAACGTAGCATCCTAAATCATATAAACATTATGCAATAGAAAACCATGCTTAAAACCTGCGTTCGTAATTTGATCTAACAACTCCCGGGAATGCCAAAGACAAAATGTCTATTCAAAGTCATAAATGAAGACTAGAGAAAAATTGTTTGTTTTTGCAATGTCCATTTCCTAAAAGAGCTTCTTACCATATTTAAAAAGTCACTTCCATCATTACCAAGTTGAAAGTAACCACTTAACAATTGTAGTGCAATAGTTAACCTCTTGAGTAAAGAAGAACTTACCAGCGTTGATTGTGATAGTTTCAAAACTGTGTTAAGAAAATATCTTGTTATCAAAAAGGTGTCAAAAAACTTAATATTTCACTATCAAAACTACTGTATGTTAAAAACTGATTTTTACTATCAAAACTATTAAAAATATATACTGTACTATTAGAATTTTAAAAATGTATATTTTACTATCAAAATAGTAAAAGAAAAAATATAATTCACTATCAAAACTGTTTAAAAAATATATATTTAATATCAAAACTGTTAAAAAATATATTTTACAATCAAACCTGTTAAAATCTATCTTTTACCACCAAAACTGTTAAAAAATGTATACTGCACCATCAAAACTTAAGAAAGTTATATCTTATGTCAAAAGGGTTAAAAACACATTTCACAACAAAAACTTTGCTAAAAAATCTATTTTTTAACTATCAAAACTATTAAAAAAGATGTAAACTGTACCATAAAAATTTTCAAAATGTATATTTTACTATCAAAACTGTGATAATCTATATTTCAATATAATTAGCGTCTTTGCATATGCTGAGTTATTTCATCACCATGAGATGTTTGGGAACAAAATACTTCTTTGTATCGTAACTTGTTAATGAAAATTCTCACGTTAATCCTTCCTTTGGAATTTTTATAGAAAGTTGTGTAAAGTTTTAAACTCCGTAATACAAGGATAGTATCTCTCTCTCTCTCTCTCTCTCTCTCTCTCTCTCTCTCTCTCTCTCTCTCTCTCTCTCTCTCTCTCTCATACACACAACAATCTTATCGTTGGCCACGATGTAACCCAATTATGAAACAAACCGTTTAATTCTTTAAAAAAAAAAAAAATGCCAATTTAAAATCAAAATACTGACGATTCCAAAAAGCAAATTATAAGATCATTTTTTTTTTTATCAATACAACAGTTGTATAAACATAAGAAGAGATAAATAAGACCAATTTAAAATTGAAATATAGAATAATACAAAAAGCAAAAGAAAAAAAAATCAACCCCTTAGATCAACACCCCAATAGCTGCATTAGCATAAGATGAGATATAAAAGATCAACTTAAAATTAAAATATAGAACGACACGAAAGCAAAAAAAAAAAAAAAAGGAAAAAAAATCAATCCTTTAGATCCACATCACAACAGATGCATAAACATAAGAACAAATCATTAGCTTTCTGCCTTTGCCCGATTGTATTTCTAGAATAGTCTTTATCTAGTTTATGTATAAAATATCTGTTATGATGTTGTTACTGTTTTCTTTTTTAAATATTTCATTATTAGTTAATCATTTCTCATATCCTTTATCTATTTCCTTATTTCTTTCCCACACTGAGCTATTTTTCCCTGTTGGAGCCCTTGGGCTTATAACATCTTGCTTTTCCAACAAGGTTTGTAGCTTAGCAAATAATAATAATAATAATAATAATGATAATAATAATAATAATAATAATAATAATAATAATAATAATAAAAATAATAACAATAATAATAATAACAATGATAATAATAATGATAATGATAATAATAATAAAAATAATAATAATAATAATAATAATAATAATAATAATAATAATCATCATTATAATAATAATAATAATAATAATAATAATAATAATAATAATAATAACAATAATAATAATAATAATAATAATAATAATAATAATAATAATAATAATAATAACAGCTTTCCTCTACTCGGGAGTAAAAAAGAAAATAAAAAACAAGAACAACGCGAGATGGTATACGCTCACCAAAAGAACATTACCACTAATGACCAGATAAATGACCCACTTAACACTGCCTTTTGTGTAACAGCCTGCAACGTTCGAACCTGCAGCATCACAGCCTGCGATGAATCCACCTACTTCCTGGAAGCTTTATTGCGTAATTGTGATATACTTCGTAAATTCTAACGCCCAAATGTAACGCAATCTGAAGACTTGATTATATGGTGATGTGTAAAATGATAAATCAGCCTTTTTTTCTGCACAGAAATCGTTATTATTCCATTGATTATTTTTTTCGGTTATTTCTTGTTCTTTTCAACTCGAATGTTGCTCTTTTCTGTCTCTTAGTGTTAATACTGGTAAGACCATCTCTTTAAATACTGTTCAAGTGGCATTTCATATTTCATAATCGCAAATGCTCTCCATCCTATGCTTATGTTTGTTTCTTTTAATTTCGGTCTCGTGTCCTGGGGAAACAATCTGTCCTGAGTACATATATTCATTAACAATCTCCCGAGGCTCGTCCATAACTCTTATTTGTTGTCTGCATTTTCACTGAACATTATTTTAGGCCGGGCCTAGATGTAACTATTCATCTGAACGATATAACTAATCAGATAAAAATCGTTGCAAGCCATCTAACGTCGCTGCCCCTACACCATTCCGATATATCGTTACAATTTGCATCGATTCCACATGTTTCCATAATGTCATCCGAGGAGGAGGATTCTCTGGCTCTAGCAGGTTTAGCTG
Source organism: Palaemon carinicauda (assembly GCF_036898095.1). Classification (NCBI taxonomy): domain Eukaryota; kingdom Metazoa; phylum Arthropoda; class Malacostraca; order Decapoda; family Palaemonidae; genus Palaemon; species Palaemon carinicauda. Next base: position 15,342,766 of record NC_090743.1, read on the forward strand.
TGGCATTATGCGTAAAAAGGGCAAAAAGTGCTTCTGGATCTAAGCGAGGTCGCAAGTGGAGTAGAGAATGGCTACTATACAAACTTGTTGGCGGAGTTGAGAGCGGTGCCTAAGGATTGGAAAAATTATTTAAGGATGAAGGAGGAAACGTACTTGAACATTTTATCATTAGTAACACCTTTCATAGAGAAAGAAGACAGTCATGAGATGTGCAATAACGCCTCATGAAAGACTGACAATCGTTAGATCGTTCAGATAAAAAGTATGAATGATTCAACTGTTCATGCCGCTCGATCAGTTCATCTGAAATGATCAAAATCTGCGCAATTTTCCCCCTACAGGTCAGTTTTATCGTAACGATTTATCTGATCAGTTATATCGTTCAGATAAACAGTTACGTCTAGGGCCAGCCTTAGTTTTACTCACATTCATTTTCAGTCCTATATTTCTGTTTCGGTCTCGTGTATGAGATTTCCTCTCATAAAAGTCAATAAATTCAAGTGCTATTTTTTATTGTATTTTTATAACAATCAAAAAGAAATCTGTCTAATATTACTGTTTTTTTTTTTTTTTTCATAAAGACGTAGGAATTCTCTATTACAAGAGCAATTTTCTTTTACTTTTTTGAAAGAAGCAGTTATTACTTTTTATATAATTCTAAAATTATTTCTTTTTGTAGAAAAAGTGAAACATAAAACTTTAGGTGAAGCATAACGAGAAATTCTTGATTCAAACATTGCAATGAGCAAGTTAAACGAACTGTGGCACAATGAAAGTTGTAAAGAACTGTGGTACTGTGTTCGAAAGTCTCGGATTGTTAATTGAACAAATATTGAGGGAGAAAAATCATACGTTTTCAGAATACATAGAAATTAACCTTGAAAATATGCTGAATTGTGTAATGAGAGAGAGAGAGAGAGAGAGAGAGAGAGAGAGAGAGAGAGAGAGAGAGAGAGAGAGAGAGAGAGAGAGTTATGAAAATAGAATAAACTAGAACAGGTGCTCGGTACAGGGCATACCTTCGCCTATATTACGTTGTATATCAAAGGATGGGCAATTGAATTATGCATATTTTGCATAAAGTTCATGCAAATCTGATAAAAATTGACCAAGATATATAGACGTTTTTTTTTTACCTTTTCGTGACCTTGATCATGACCTCTAACCAAATCACTCCCTGAATCTAATCAAATTGTCCTTGGATCACAGCCAATCATCCCAACAAATATCATGATATTCAGTCAAATAGGTTTTGAGTTATGCAAACCACAAACAAACACACACACAAACATTGGATATCAAATAAATAAGTATAAATAAATGAATAAATAAATAAATACACCTTTACCAAAACTTAACGTTCACAATAAAGTTGGCGAATGGTAAAAATGTTCAAGATGAAATCAATACAGGTTATGAATTTACATTGTAATGTTCTACTACAAAATGTACCCTCAAGCAAGAGAACTCTAACCCCAGACAGTGGATTGACTGATTTAAAGTTTTCTGGCATCCTGACATCTTAGGTCATTGACATCGATATCATTCATTATATATAAGAAATAAAAGAATGTTCAATTAAAGCAATAAAAGTTAAGATGTCATTATAAAAGTTAAATAGTCTTCAGAAGACCTGCTCCTGAAATATCTCTAATAATGCCACTCGCATAGTAGGACAAATCATTTCCAAGAATCTTGGCAAGGATGAACCTGCCATCCTCACCTCTAGCTTCAAACAGA
>NC_090743.1:15349505-15364505 GCF_036898095.1 Palaemon carinicauda
GAGAGAGAGAGAGAGAGAGAGAGAGAGATGTGTGTGTGTGTGTGTACGTAAATAACCCTTCAAAATCACATAAAAGAGAAACAATAAAGGAAACGCCACTCCTATACAACACTTTCTATCCTCATTAGGATAAATTGGAATAGGATCTGCCTTTATCCTTTGTCCCTTGCCCACGCACCATATCCTTGCAATAAAGCTTTGCTTCTCCTATCCTAAAAATATCATTATTAACTCCAAGATTTTTAACAAACGGATGCAGTAACACATTTTAGTTATGTTTATAACATAATTTCAACTTTTTATTATTATTATTATTATTATTATTATTATTATTATTATTATTATTATTATTATTATTATTATTACCAGCTAAGCTACAACCCTAGTTAGAAAAGCAAGATGATATAAGCCCAAGGGCTCCAACGGGGAAAAATAGCCCAGTGAGGAAAGGAAATAGGGAAATAAATAAACGATATAAGTAATGAATAATTAATATCTTAATATTTTGAAAACATTAACAACATTAAAACAGATATTTCATATATAAACTATAAAAAGGCTTATGTCAGCCTGTTCAACATAAAAACATTCGTTGCAACTTTGAACTTTTGAAGTTCTACGGATCCAACTGCTCGATTAGGATGATCATTCCACAACTTGGTCACAGCTGGAATAAAACCTCTAGAGCATTGTGATGGAAAAGGCTTGACTCTTAGAATTGTAGGAATGTATTGTAGGGAAAAATATTGTTATTTGCTCAACGATTACTTAAATCCCAGTATAAACTTTATGGTTGATGTGGCCTTATTGGTAACGTCTTTGCCTGGTGACCGCCAGACGGGGGTTCGAGTCCCGCTCAAACTCGTTAGTTCCTTTAGTGTCTGCAACCTCACCATCATTGCGAGCTACGGATGGGGGGAGGGGGGATTTAAGGGAACATAGAAGTCTACCTGCTGAGTCATCAGTAGCCATTACTTAGCCCTCCTTGGTCCTGGCTTGGGTTGAGAGAGGGCTTGGGTGCTGTTCATATATGGTCAGTCTTTAGGGCTTTGTCCTACTTGCTAGGGCTATGTCACTGTCCCTTGCCGCTGCCATTCATGAGTTTCCTTTAAACCTTTAAACCACTTCGCCCTCCATGGTCCTAGCTTAGGTGGAGAGAGGACTTGGGCGCTGATCATGTATGGTCAGTCTCTAGGGCATTGTCCTGCTTGCTAGGGCAATGTCACAGTCCATTTTCTCTGCCATTCATGAGCGGCCTTTAAACCTTTGAAACACTTGATAAAATTAATAAAAATGCTTTTGATCACGTGATTACAAGCAATGTTGCCAACAGTTTCTCTTTTACTAAACATCAGTGTTACCTGCTACAATCTACAACTGTAAGACGTCTCCTCAGGTTCCGGTGAAGTGTACCGAAATTAACGAAACCGACTGTACCTTTTCCTCTTGCCCTTTGAGCAATTTCTGTACGATTTTCGTACATTTCCTGATTCATAAGATCTGTTCTGACACATTTTCACATGGTCATTAGTTGAGATTGATTAATTGATCTAGATTTGACAAAGATTTTCAAGCTATGGAAAGTGAAGGAACCCAAAACAAGGTGATGCAAGTAAAGGAAAACTAATAAAAAACTATGACTAAATAATATGAAACAAGACATCAATGTGTTTGAAGTGATGTTCGAACGTGTGAACGGGGTATTTGGTTGTCGAACAAGTTCGTCGAACGGTTCGAAGATATGTCTGCTCTCGCCTGACTTTTGTGGACGGGGCTTCATTGTCCACAAACCTTATCCATTTGTGGCTGACTTCGAACCGTTTGACAGGCAGATTCAACAACCGGGTTCGACAAACCGTTCGACCGCGTAAACCCGGATTAAGGTGAAGGAAACCAAAATAAGAAGTAAGCAAAGAAAAACCGATGAAAACATCGACTAACAACAACAACAAAAGCAGCCGTTCCTAGTCGACTGATGGATTGCCATATCTGGGGTTTGGCCAGTTGTCATCACCACGCTGGGCACTGCGGATTGGTGAGAGACTTTGTATGATCGCTCACAGCAAACTAACTACAATGGGTGTCCCTGACTAGTATTACTTTGCTGATCATGGGGATGCGCAAAATCAGAAATTATATAAAAATAAATCACCACTGAAAAAGAAGACTTACCAAAACAAGATGAGGCGAGTTAAAGGTGACTGGTATCAGTTCCAGTTCCATCAGAATAGATACTCACCAGAACGTCAGCTGGGCAAGCCCAACCCCCCACTGTGGTGCCCTACCACAGCAGTGGCCTCAGCAGTAAACAACTTAAGCCCACGGTCCCGGGCTTGGATCGATCTGCTGCCATGCGAATGCTAGGCGAACACGTTACCACTGTACTAGCCAGGAAGCTCAAGTAAAGTAAAGATAAATAGATAAAAACAACGACTAGATAACATCAAACAAGTCACCACCGACGTAAGGACGTACATCAAGCAAAAGACACCCGAGAAATGTCCCGAAAGAAATCGACTTTCTAGAGTCCTTTAGGTCAGGCGCTGGAGGAGTCCCTTCTATCGTAGGCAAAGGAAAGGGGAAGATGGGAAGATGTAACCTCCAGATGAAAGGAAAGACATACTCACGCTCCCCTTAGGCCTTAGGAGGATCTGATGTCAGGCCTTTGTGAAAGCTTAGAAACGTTAGATAAAAGGGATGGTAAAAAGGCCAGCGTTAAAATATCTGATATAAGCTACTGAAGAAAGAGCACGTATGGTATATTCAAATATATATTTGATGATTTTTATTTCTCGGAAAAAATCTTTGATTATCAACAACGGCAGCCTATTGGAACCAAACCTTCCTGATTGACGATCTGATGGACTGGGGTGCGAGACCGGCGAGAGCTAGAAAGTCTCACGGAAACGTTCCTATCTGGCGATCTGGTGGACTGGGGTGCGAGACCGGCTCGAGCTAGAAAGTCTCACGGAAACGCTCCTATCTGGCGATCTGGTGGACTGGGCTGCGAGACCGGCGAGAGTCTCGCTAGAAAGTCTCACGGAAACGCTCCTATCTGGCGATCTGGTGGACTGGGCTGCAAGACCGGCTCGAGCTAGAAAGTCTCACGGAAACGCTCCTATCTGGCGATCTGGTGGACTGGGCTGCGAGACCGGCGAGAGTCTCGCTAGAAAGTCTCACGGAAACGCTCCTATCTGGCGATCTGGTGGACTGGGGTGCGAGACCGGCTCGAGCTAGAAAGTCTCACGGAAACGCTCCTATCTGGCGATCTGGTGGACTGGGCTGCGAGACCGGCGAGAGTCTCGCTAGAAAGTCTCACGGAAACGCTCCTATCTGGCGATCTGGTGGACTGGGCTGCAAGACCGGCTCGAGCTAGAAAGTCTCACGGAAACGCTCCTATCTGGCGATTTGATGGACTGGGATTCGAGACCGGCTCGAGCTAGATAGTTTCATGGAAACGTCCTTATCTGGCGATCTGATGGACTGAGGTTCGAGACCCACTCGAGCTAGATAGTTTCATGCAAGGTCTATAGAATACCAGGTCTACCCATCAGCGACCCAAACTGCGTCCTCTACTGCGCAGACTACTCATGCGGTGATTGATGACGTCACACCGTACCACGGTCTAATTTACCAGCCTTTGTTTTACTGTATTTCCTAGTTTACAGTTTGCTCACAAGGAAGCTGGTGTTCAGTATTCCACAATTTTCCTCCATTTCTACATTAAATAGCTGGGTAAGTATGTTCGATATTTAACTATAAATTTCAAAGACCGTTATCAAATTATTTAAGCACAAATCAGAAATAATTCTGAGCGTGTTTCCATCTAATCATTTGACGAATGTAACTTTGCCTAAGAATGTAGTTATGACAAGGCTTCAAATACTCATTATCCTCTTAACATTATATTATCATTGAGATAGAATCAAAGAATTTTCCTGTAGTGTTTATATCTAACGACCTAGATCCTACCAACGTTAGGTTATGGAAATCTTTAGACATAAATGTATATAATTCGATGATTGAAAATCCAGCATCACCGATCGCGTTATTTGTCTTTGCCGATGCTCCACATCTCATGAAAATAATAAGAAATAATGTCTTTGATAATGGCTTTCAGCAAAGTGACGGTGATTTTGTCCACTGCTCTTCGGTATGAGAACTTATAAGGAGTAGTAAAAGCTGGAGGAACGTAGAGAGTAGAGGTCCCCTTTTTTGTTTTGTTTCATTGTTGATGTCGGCTACCCCCCAAAATTGGGGGAAGTGCCTTTGGTATGTGTGTGTGAGTAAAAGCGATTTGAAAACATCATATAAACTTGGAGAAACATATAAATGTCAGTATCTTTCAGCGTATGAATGTAAAATTAGCTGTACATCTGATATTAGAAAGAATTACGAAATCGCTTAAATATTTTTTTAGCAAAGAATTATTTTTAGATGAAAATTAGGAAAAAAAATAAGTCAATTTATTTTTCAAGTTTCGCATGATAAAATGATGTTCAGAAATTAGTATGGGTTGGAGTTATAAAACAAGTATGAAATTATCAAATGCGTAACACACAGTAAATTCAATGAAGGTAATTGGAAATGATTGTCTGTATTCATTCCAAATAAGAGTGACCGTTTTTAGTGAATCTTTGCCTAAATTGTTAGAAATGGTAAAAATTATATTTAATATATCTTTTTATTGACTTACAGAATGAATCAACATGGAGTTGAACATTCCCTTACCTTTTGGTAATAAATGGGCGCCTGCTATCAGCATCCAATGTCAGTTACAGTTAAACATAGTGTTAAATCTCATCTATTAGAGAAGGACAAGTACCTAATGTGGTCAAAATATAATAGAGATTCCAATTGCAAAATAGATAACGTAACAGCTGGAACTTTTTTTTTTATAATGAAACTCTCTCTCTCTCTCTCTCTCTCTCTCTCTCTCTCTCTCTCTCTCTCTCTCTCTCTCTCTCTCTCTCTCTCTAGATGACAAATCGCTACATCGTGAACTAAGGCTATCTACGATGATATTTTGTTTGCCCGATGAATGCGACGCTGAAAGCAATGATGTTACAAAAAGTATAGGGGAAGTTAATAATGAACAAACACCTGGATGATGACATATAGAAAGGAGGTCTAGACTATTTCTCCGGTTTCATTGCCAATAAGTTTCCTTAATGCGCAAATCTTGGGTCTTATGTATTAAAGGGAGACAATTTGTGGACATTTATAATTAGCAGAACAAATAGTGAATTAGTGATGCCATCAAAAAGAATTTACTGATCTGGTATAGAATATGGAAAAATTTTTAAACGTTATTTATGGGGAAAAAGGTATAAAACATGGGAACAAAGTAGTAAAAACTTAGCATTAGATATTCCAAATGTATTGGGATTACCACTTTGTTTAGCCACGTATATTTTTCGTTGTCAATTATGTATTTAGAAAAAGAATATTAATTAAAGAAATAACCTTCGCAAGGTAAATAATTAATAAAGTTAAAAGGTTGTAAAATGTAATAATCATTACTTAATTTTTTAACGTACTTTTACAAACATTAGTAAATGATTAGTGTAAAAATGTATCGAAATATGCATGCACGTTGCTTATTTGTACATTTGGTGAAACAGCATTTCCATAAAGAATTTGAATATTTGTTCATTCCTGATATGCAACTTTTTAAACCTTCCCCCCCCAAAAAAAAAATCTTTCACAGGAAGTGTTTTATCACGAAATCTAGTTATCAACATATCTTTTAATATTAATTTCTCTGAAATATTAATGTTATTCTTAACCAAATAATGAAGAATCTCAACTTTTTCAGAGCAAGCTAATGATGAATGGTGCTCTTTCGTCTGGATTACATTAACCTAATGTGTTCTCTGGATTACATTAAGATTTTCAAATAAGGAATTCTCTGGATTACATTACTCTAATGTGTTCTATGGATTATATTATGAGTTTCAAATAAGGAGTTCTCTGGATTACATTAATGTGTTCTCCGTATTACATTAAGAGTTTCAACCAAGGAATTCTCTGGATTACATTACTCTAACGTGTTCTCTGGATTACATTAAGAGTTTCAAACATGGAATTCTCTGGATTACATTACTCTAATGTGTTCTCTGGATTACATTAAGAGTTTCAAACAAGGAATTCTCTGGATTACATTACTCTAACAAGACATTCTCTGTATTATATTACTCTAATGTGTTCTCTTGGATTACTTTAAGACTTTCAAATAAGGAGTTCTCTGGATTACATTAATGTATTCTCTGTATTGCATTAAGAGATTCAAACAAGGAATTCTCTGGATTACATTACTCTAACATGTTCTCTGGATTACATTAAGTTTCAAACAAGGAATTTTCTGGATTACATTACTCAAATGTGTTCTCTGGATTATATTGAGAGTTTCAAACAAGGAATTCTCTGGATTACATTACTCTACTGTGTTTTCTGGATTACATTAAAAGTTTCAAATAAGGAATTCTCTGGATTACATTAAGAATTTCAAATAAGGAATTCTATGGATTACACTACTCCAATGTGTTCTCTGGATTACATAAAAGTTTCAAACAAGGAATTCTCTGGATTACATTACTCCAATGTGTTCTCTGTATTACATTGAGTTTCAAATAAGGAAATCTCTGGATCACATTACTCCAATGTGTTCTCTGTATTACATTGAGAGTTTCAAACAAGGAATTCTCTGGATTACATTACTCCAATGTGTTTTCTGCATTACATTAAGGAATATAATACATTTTCGGAAGGGGAAAGACGTGACGGGGAAACAGGACGACAGATTATAAGGAAAGTTCCAAGAGACGTTTTGCGGAGATAACACACAACAGCTTTTTATTATTATTATTATTATTATTATTACTATCCAAGCTACAACCCTAGTTGGAAAAGCAAGATGCTATAAGCCCAGGGGCTCCAACAGGGAAAAGTAGCCCAGTGAGGAAAGGAAATAAGGAAATAAATAAATGAAGAGAACAAATTAACAATAAATCATTCTAAAATAAGAAACAACGTCAAAACAGACATGTCATATAATAAACTATCAACAACATCAAAAACAAATATGTCATAAATAAACTATAAAAAGACTATGTCAGCCTGGTCAACAAAAAAGCATTTGCTCCAACTTTGAACTTTTGAAGTTCTACTGATTCAACCACCCGATTAGGAAGATCATTCCACAACTTGGTCACAGCTGGAATAAAACTTCTAGAGTACTGCGTAGTATTGAGCCTCGTGATGGAGAAGGCCTGGCTATTAGAATTAACTGCCTGCCTAGTATTACGAACAGGATAGAATTGTCCAGGGAGATCTGAATGTAAAGGATGGTCAGAGTTGTGAAAAATCTTATGCAACATACATAATGAACTAATTGAACGACGGTGCCAGAGATTAATATCTAGATCAGGAATAAGAAATTTAATAGACCGTAAGTTTCTGTCCAACAAATTAAGATGAGAATCAGCAGCTGAACACCAGACAGGAGAACAATACTCAAAACAAGGTAGAATGAAAGAATTAAAACACTTCTTCAGAATAGATTGATCACCGAAAATCTTGAAAGACTTTCTCAATAAGCCTATTTTTTGTGAAATTGAAGAATTGGCATGCGAGTTCCAAGTCGTTTAGTGAGGAAACCGAGCTATTTTCTTTTTATAACCCCTTCCCCCTTTCTCAACATACCTTGCTAATCATTGCTTAACCAGAATTTAAATAACCACCTAATTACTATGCAAGAAGATGAGAACTGCAGGATTGCATTATTTGGGGGTAAATGGAAAGCGTGGTGTTGTAAACAATCACCAAACATATATATATGTATATATATATATATATATATATATATATATATATATATATATATATATATATATGTGCATATATATATATATATATATATATATATATATATATATATATATATATATATATATATATATATATATATATATACGTGTGTATGTATATATTATTATTATTATTATTATTATTATTATCATCATTATTATTATTACTTGCTAAGCTACAGCCCTAGTTGGAAAAGCAAGATGCTATAAGTCCAGGGGCTCCAACAGGGAAAATAGCCCAGTGAGGAAAGGAAACAAGGAAAAATAAAATATTTTAAGAACAGTAACAACAACAACATTAAAATAAATATATCCTATATAAACTATAAAAACTTTAATAAAACAAGAGAAAGAGAAAAAAAATGGAATTGTGTGCCCGAGAGTACCCTCAAGTAAGAGACGAAGAATTAGGTTAAATTTTGTAAGAATTAGATCAAATTTTTAGGAAGGATTAGGTTTATTTTAGGAAGAATTAGGTTACATTTTAGGAAAAATTAGGTTAAATTTTAGGAAGAGTTAGGTTAAATCTTAGGAGTTTGCATAGGTATTTATGGCAAAGAACTGTTGGTATATTACTGGTATACTTTCAAAATGTTTTGGCTAGGATGTTCTTACACAACCTTTTCACCTCCATGAGAAGTTTAAAAATAAAATTCTTGGCAACATTTTTTTATTTAAAATGCGGAAGTTTGGAGGAAGTTTGCATGTCAATAAGGGAAGTTTCCTCATTAGTTATTATTTCAAGAAAGTTATCCTAAGTTATGTAAACTTCAGGTTTCAAAACAGAAAGAAACCTTAACTCTCCCACTCCTTTCTCAGATGAGTTAAAAGGTCCCATTTGGAGAGAGAGAGAGAGAGAGAGAGAGAGAGAGAGAGAGAGAGAGAGAGAGAGAGAGAAATAAGTTGAGTCGCAAAAAGACAGGCATTGTGTAATGAACATATTACATTATAGTGGTATTTGTTTTTTGAAAGACGTCTCTCTCTCTCTCTCTCTCTCTCTCTCTCTCTCTCTCTCTCTCTCTCTCTCTCTCACTGTTACAAAGTAAAATTTCGCAACTGTGCTTAGTCCTAAGCTGATCTAGAAATACTATCACCCAAGCTTATTGAGATGATACCCATCCCAAGTTTATATTAAAAAAAAAAGAAGAAAAAAATTCTTTCGACGAATTTTCGTTTTCTCACTAAAAATAAAATAATTAAACAATTTTCCTTTTCTCACTAAATATAAGAAAATATACCAATTTTCCTTTCCTCGCTAGAGAAGCAAGAATAAAAAATATAACAGCTTCAATGCTGAAAGCAATTGCGTTCTATGATTCCAGGAATCTATTTATTTCCAGGACGAAAAGAATGGAAAATTGGACCAACACCTCCAGTGGAAAACCTACAGTATCTTGTACATAAAAACGCTTTCCTCTCTCTAACGTCTTCTGCTTTTGGGCGAAGATAGATTTTTTTTTTTTTTGGTGGGGTTCTGATCAGATGCCCTAAAGGGGAGATATCTCGGATTTGGTGATATATTTCCAGCTGGTGAGGGGGAAAAAGATTCCTTCTGGAAATATGAATTTCTTTCATATACATTGTTTCGTGTCAAATGACGCCATTTTTACGGAGAGTGAGTGGTGAATAAAGGGTAATTCTGCACACATACATACATAAATGTATATATATATATATATATATATATATATATATATATATATATATATATATATATATATATATATATACATACGTATATTGAATATACAGTATATGTGTATACACTGTATACATACATATGCGTATATATATATATATACAAATGTATATAAACATATGCATATATATATATATATATATATATATATATATATATATATATATATATATATATATATATATATATATATATACATATATATATATATATATATATATATATATATATATATATATATATATATATATATATATATATATATATGCACTATGTGCATTCCAAGACATTTTGTAAAAGAGCGACATAACCAACACCAACTAACAAAGTCGAACAATGGCGAATACTTTCCTTACCATAAGGTTTAGCACAAAGAAATACTGTTAATCTCTTGTTATAAACAGATCTCTTAAAGAATATCGTCTCACATGAAAAATCATCAAAAAATATCTAACGAATAATTTATAGTTATTCATTGCACTCGTATAAGCGGAAATGGGAGAAATCTGGATTACAGTTAGTCATTACTTTCATTTGTCAAGGTGTAAGTGTAAAAATCTGGATACTTTATACAACTTTGAGTCCCATAACAAAAAGAAACAATCAAGTAACGAACTAGATTACCTACAGGGTGACCGGAAATACAGTCACACATTAACAGAGGAATAATGCGATTGGGGGTAAGACATTCCGAAAGACGTGCAAATTCTGAAAGACATGCAAATTCTGAAAGACATGCAAATTCTGAAAGACATGCAAATTCTGAAAGCACCTTCCGAAAGACGTGCAAATTCTGAAAGACACGCAAATTCTGAAAGCACCTTCCGAAAGACGTGCAAATTCTGAAAGACATGCAAATTCTGAAAGACATGCAAATTCTGAAAGCACATTCCGAGAGACGTGTAAATTCTGAAAGACATGCAAATTCTGAAAGACATGTAAATTCTGAAAGCACCTTCCGAAAGACGTGCAAATTCTGAAAGACATGCAAATTCTGAAAGACATGCAAATTCTGAAAGCACCTTCCGAAAGACGTGCAAATTCTGAAAGACACGCAAATTCTGAAAGCACCTTCCGAAAGACGTGCAAATTCTGAAAGACATGCAAATTCTGAAAGACATGCAAATTCTGAAAGCACCTTCCGAGAGACGTGTAAATTCTGAAAGACATGCAAATTCTGAAAGACATGTAAATTCTGAAAGCACCTTCCGAAAGACGTGCAAATTCTGAAAGACATGCAAATTCTGAAAGACATGCAAATTCTGAAAGCACCTTCCGAGAGACGTGTAAACTCTGAAAGACAGGAAAATTCTGAAAGACATGCAAATTCTGAAAGACATGCAAATTCTGAAAGACAGGAAAATTCTGAAAGACATGCAAATTCTGAAAGACAGGAACATTCTGAAAGATATGCAAATTCTGAAAGACATGCAAATTCTGAGACATGCAAATTCTGAAAGACGTGCAAATTCTGAAAGACATGCAAATTCTGAAAGACGTGAAAATTCTGAAAGACGTGCAAATTCTGAAAGACGTGCAAATTCTGAAAGACATGCAAATTCTGAAAGCACCTTCCGAGAGACGTGTAAATTCTGAAAGACATGCAAATTTTGAAAGACAGGAAAATTCTGAAAGACATGCAAATTCTGATAGACATGCAAATTCTGAAAGACATGCAAATTCTGAAAGACAGGAAAATTCTGAAAGATATGCAAATTCTGAAAGACATGCAAATTCTGAAAGACGTGCAAATTCTGAGACATGCAAATTCTGAAAGACGTGCAAATTCTGAAAGACATGCAAATTCTGAAAGACGTGCAAATTCTGAAAGACGTGCAAATTCTGAAAGACGTGCAAATTCTGAGACATGCAAATTCTGAAAGACAGGAAAATTCTGAAAGACATGCAAATTCTGAAAGACAGGAACATTCTGAAAGATATGCAAATTCTGAAAGACATGCAAATTCTGAAAGACGTGCAAATTCTGAGACATGCAAATTCTGAAAGACATGCAAATTCTGAAAGACGTGCAAATTCTGAAAGACATGCAAGTTCTGAAAGACGTGCAAATTCTGAAAGACATACAAATTCTGAAAGCACCTTCCGAGAGACGTGTAAATTCTGAAAGACATGCAAATTTTGAAAAACAGGAAAATTCTGAAAGACATGCAAATTCTGAAAGACAGGAAAATTCTGAGACATGCAAATTCTGAAAGACAGGAAAATTCTGAAAGATATGCAAATTCTGAAAGACATGCAAATTCTGAAAGACATGCAAATTCTGAAAGACGTGCAAATTCTGAAAGACGTGCAAATTCTGAAAGACGTGCAAATTCTGAAAGACATGCAAATTCTGAAAGCACCTTCCGAGAGACGTGTAAATTCTGAAAGACATGCAAATTTTGAAAGACAGGAAAATTCTGAAAGACATGCAAATTCTAAAAGACATGCAAATTCTGAAAGACAGGAAAATTCTGAAAGACATGCAAATTCTGAAAGATATGCAAATTCTGAAAGACATGCAAATTCTGAAAGACGTGCAAATTCTGAAAGACGTGCAAATTCTGAGACATGCAAATTCTGAAAGATATGCAAATTCTGAAAGACGTGCAAATTCTGAAAGACGTGCAAATTCTGAAAGACGCGCAAATTCTGAAAGACGTGCAAATTCTGAAAGACAAAAAGAAATCTGATATAAATACATATTCTGAAAGAAACAAATTCTGAAAGACAAAAAGAAATCTGATATAAATACATATTCTGAAAGAAACAAATTCTGAAAGACATTCATAATAGTACATAACTACTCCCTATTTTTTTTTTTTTTTAAATCGACCATAACACCACTAACAAATGAAAAGTCTGTCGCTTTAAATATCTGTTGAATCTTACATCTGATTTTTCCAATAATGGCCTACGGAAAGTACCAATGTCCTCAATTTTGAGAAAAATTACTGGCAGGAAGAACAAGTTTTAATTCTGTCTTCCTAAATAACCATTCAAAAAAAAAAAAAAAAAACTTCGTTATTTTCTTACCTTTCCGACGGATTCGATATTCTGGTAATAGCAGATCACTGAAGACTTACCTGAAAAAAATAAAGATTGATATATTAGAAACTGCAAAAAAATCCAAAATATTTTATGTTCCATTTTAGTAAGTGAGATGGAATAACGTTAGAAGAAAAGGGAGTGGAGTAGACACCATTGGCTGCTCTAAACATAGTAGATTGCATGATTGTACTAAAAAAGTAAAGAAAATGTAAAGGAGGAAAGGGGAAAATCTAACTAGAACAGTAAAAAGAGTGGGGTAGACCCATTGGCTACTGTTAAACCAGCAAATCTCTAAAATTAAAAGGTTTTACTAAATATATAGAAAAATTATCTTTTCTATGGAAATGAAAAGTAAAATCAAAATAGAACAGTAAAAAGAGTGGGGTAGACCCATTGCCTCCTATTAATATAAATTTAGTAAATCTCTAAAATCAAAATTATTACATTAAATATGTAAAAGAAAAAAAAATATTACGCAAACATAATTGTTTTATATTAGAAGCATTTGCAAATTAACATGAAATAGGAGGATGAATTATCACTATACAAACCTGAACCTATTGAATGTTGTTGTTATTATTATTATTATTATTATTATTATTATTATTATTATTATTATTATTATCTAAGCTACAACCCTAGTTAGAAAAGCAAGATGCTTTAAGCCCAAGGGCTCCAACAGCGAAAAATAGCCCTGTGAGGAAAGAAAACAAGGAAATAAATAAACGATATAAGAAGTAATAAACTAAAATGAAAAAAAAATCTTAAAAACATTAATGCTAACGGATTTTCATATTAACATTATTTCTAACGATAACAAATTAACAAAGACAATATCGAAACCAAAACCAGGGAATAAAGGTTCGTAGCCTGGGAGACATTCAGGCAATATTCGGACCATAAGAACATTAAAACATCTCTTCTTTTGAATAGAAATTTTATTCTCGGCTTTGAAAAGTTAAACTTTCTAAAGTTTTTATAACTTATATATATATATGTATATGTATATGTCTATGTATATGTATGTATGTATATATATATATATATATATATATATATATATATAGATATATAGATGTGTTTGCGTTTATATATAAATAAAATGTATAATATATATACACACACACATATATATATACATATATATATATATATATATATGTATGTATGTATGTATTTATACATACATACATACATAAACCCTAAGTACAATCTGCAAGTAGTCTGCAAAAAAGTCACTGGAAAAGGAAATAAACATAAACTGAACTCGGACTCAGTGACATTCACCTTCGTTCCAATTTCAACGCACGACCAAAGAACCACAGGCTTAGCTTTTAGAGAGAGAGAGAGAGAGAGAGAGAGAGAGAGAGAGAGAGAGAGAGAGAGAGAGAGAGAGAGAGTAATCCGTTCACTTCGACATAACGATAACAATGAAGTCATTTCAGTTTCATTTTTAGGAGAAACACCAGATTCCTTTGCAAACAATTAACCTCAACAGTCAGTCTAAAGGTTTAAAGGCTACTCATGAACGGCAGAGGCAAGGGACTGTGACATTGCCCTATCGAGCAGGACAATGCCCTAGAGACTGACCATACACACATATGATCAGCACCCAAGCACCCTCTCCACCCAAGCTCACAAGAATTCTCCTTTATTCCTTTGTATAAAATAAGTTCCCCTCGCTCGAATCTATTCTCTCATTGTCTTTTCTCTCTACATATATAATCAAAGCAATTGTTGCTACTTGTCTAATGTTAACATGTTGAAGCAAAGCAACTGTTGCTAACTGTCTTAATTGTACACGTTTAAGCAAAGCAATTGTTACTAGTTGCTCGTTTACATCTTGAAGTAAAGTAATTGCTACTAGTTGTCTATTGTTTACATCTTGAAGTAAAGCAAAGTCTGCTAGTTGTCCAAGGTTAACATCTTGTATTAAAGCAATTGTTGCTAGTTATCTAATGTTTACATCTTTTATAAGAGCAAATGTTGCTAGTTATCTAATGTTTACATCTAGTATCAGAGCAATTGTTCCTAGTTATCTATGTTTACATCTTGCATCAGGGCAATTGTTGCTAGTTATCTATGTTTACATCTTGTATTAGAGCAATTGTTGCTAGTTATCTATGTTTACATCTTGTATCAGAGCAATTGTTGCTAATTATCTAATGTTTACATCTTACATCAAAGCAATTGTTGCTAGAAATCTAAAGTTTACGTCTTGAAACAAAGCAATTACTACTAGTTGTCTTATGTTTACATGTTGAACGAGAGAAAAATCTTTGTTTTCTAATGTTTACATCTCTACCCAAACCAACTCCTTCCCTAATTGTGCCTGTGGTGTCGTATAGTTCAGCTGTGCGTAGTGTGAACACTCGTCCGATA
>NC_090743.1:15372005-15382005 GCF_036898095.1 Palaemon carinicauda
CAAGAAACAACAAAGTGTGAGTAGTCAGCGATATCACTGAGCCCCCATTACCATGAAATGTTGATAGAAATGATATATTCAATTATACTTTCATCAGAAAAGAGTAAGGTCTTTCTATGCCAGTTTATACGCGCAAATTTTCTTAGTTTGTCAATCAATCGTGTTCTCTTTCCCTGCTTCTTTTGCAATCTCCAAGGACCCATTCTGTTATTCTTAATGCCCATCTATTATCTGTTATTATATATATATATATATATATATATATATATATATATATATATATATATATATATACATATATATATGTATATATATATACTGTGTATATATATATATATATATATATATATATATATACATAAACATATATATATATATATATATATATATATATATATATATATATATATATATATATATATATATATATACATATATATACGTATATATATGTATATATACTGTATATATATATATATATATATATATATATATATATATATATATATATATATATATATATATATATATATATATATATAAAATCTGTCATTTTCATCTATTAAGAATGACAGATAATAGACGGGCATTAAGAATAACAGAATGGGTCCTTGGAGATTGCAAAAGAAGCAGGGAAAGAGAACACGATTGATTGACAAACTAAGAAAATTTGCGTGTATAAACTGGCATAGAAAGACCATACTCAGATGCGAGTGGAAGAACACCTCTGAAGCCTTTGTTCTGCAGTGGACTAGTCACGACTGATGATGATGATGATGATGATGATTATATATATATATATATATATATATATATATATATATATATATATATATATATATATATATACATATATATATTTATATATGTATATATATGATAAGTTTTCACATTTAATCGTGTTTCCATTTACTCATATATACCGTAATACCTCTTAATTTCGAATTCGCTCTGCCTCGGTATCGGAGGCCCAGGGAGGAATTAACTTGGTCCGAGTTCGAATCTTTGGCCAACCAGAAGCTATTATCATAAATTTAATTTCCCCATGGGTCTCTAACCCCGAGGCAGAGCGAATTTGATATTAAGAGGTATTTATGGCATATACAGGTGTGCATATATATACAAATGTATATATATATATATATATATATATATATATATATATATATATATATATATATATATATATATATATATAAAATGTGATAAATTTTGCACATTTAGACCTGTTTTTCATATTCAAATAAGTCATATATTTTAATATATTAATGTCTAGATTCTCTTATCGACCTTGGGATCAGAGTCCCTAGGCGGAACCACTCAAAGGCAATAGCTTCTAACCGTCTGGGAATCGAACCCTGGTCCAGGAAGCGTGTATGACAGTGACAGCAAGACATTAATGTAATGATATATAGAGCTTATTTGTATATATATATATATATATATATATATATATATATATATATATATATATATATATATATATATATATATATATATATATATATATATATATATATAAATTACTTGTTTCAACCTCATAGCAAAGTAAGTAGTCTCAACAACAAGTGATTAGAATAGCACCGATTACAAAACAGGCAAAGGAGATCCGCATTCGCTTAAAGGACTTCTTCAGCACCAAGAATGGAATGCGTCGTAATTTAGGAATCAAACGGAATGCGTTGTAATTTGGGAATCAAATGGAACGCCTTGTAATTTAAGAATAACGCGTCGTAATTTGGGAATCAAATGGAACACCTTGTAATTTAAGAATAACGCGTCGTAATTTGGGAATCAATCGGAACGCGTCGTAATTTGGGAAACAAACGGAATGCGTTATAATTCAGGAATCAAACAGAACGCGTCGTGATTAGGGAATCAAACGGAATGTGTCGTAATTTGGGAATCAAATGGAACGCATCGTAATTTGGGAATCAAACGGAACGCGTCGTAATTCGGGAATCAAACGGAACGCGTTATAATTTAGGAATTAAACGTAACGCATCGTAATTTGGGAATCAAACGGAATGCGTTGTAATTTAAGAATCAAACGGAATGCGTCGTAATTTGGGAATCAAACGGAATGCGTCGTAATTTAGGAACCAAACGGAACGCATCGTAATTTGGGAATCGAACGGAATGTGTCATAATTTGTGAATCAAACGGAACGCGTCGTAATTTGGGAATCAAACGTAACGTTCGTAATTTGGGAATCAAATGGAACGCATCGTAATTAGGGAATCAAACGGAACGCGTTATAATTTAGGAATTAAACGTAACACATCGTAATTTGGGAATCAAACGGAACACGTTGTAATTTAAGAATCAAACGGAACGCTTCGTAATTTGGGAATCAAACGTAACGTTTGTAATTTGGGAATCAAACGGAACGCGTCGTAATTTGGGAACCAAACGGAACGCGTCGTAATTTGGGAATCAAACGGAATGTGTCATAATTTGGGAATCAAATGGAACACGTCATAATTTGTGAATCAAACAGGACCCGTCGTAATTTGTGAATCAAACGGAATGCGTTGTAATTTAGGAATCAAACGTAACGTGTCGTATTTTGGGAATCAAACGGAATGCGTCGTAATTTGGGAATCAAACGGAACGCGTCGTAATTTGTGTATCAAACGGAACGCATTATGATTTAAGAATCAAACGGAACGCGTCGTAATTTGTAAATCAAACGGAATGCGTCTTAATTAGGGAATCAAACGTAACACGCTTTAATTTGGGAATTAACAGATTGAGTCGTAATTTGGGAATCAAACTGAATGCGTCGTAATTTGGGAATCAAACGGAACGCATTGTAATTTAAGAATCAAACGGAACGTGTCGTAATTTGGGAATCAATCGGAATGTGTCGTAATTTGGGAATCAAAAGGAACGTGTCATAATTTGGGAATCAAAAGGAACGTGTCGTAATTTGGGAATCAAACGGAACGCGTCGTAATTTGGGAATCAAACGGAATGTGTCGTAATTTGGGAATCAAAAGGAACATGTCGTAATTTGGGAATCAAATGGAACGCGTCGTAATTTGGGAATCAAACGGAACGCGTTGTAATTTCTGAATCAAATGGAACGCGTCGTAATTTGTGAATCAAATGGAACGCGTCATAATTTGGGAATCAAACGGAATGCGTCGTAATTTGTGAATCAAACGGCACGCGTCATAATTTGTGAATAAAATGGAACGCGTCGTAATTTGGGAATCAAACGGAACGCGTCATAATTTGGGAATCAAACAGAATGCGTCATAATTTGGGAACCAAACGGAATGCGTCGTAATTTGAGAATCAAACGGAACGCGTCGTAATTTGTGAATCAAACGGAACGCGTCGTAAATTGTGAATTAAACGGAACGCGTCGTAATTTGTGAATTAAATGGAACCCGTCGTAATTTGTGAATCAAACGGAACTCGTCGTAATTTGTGAATCAAACAGAACGTGTCGTAATTTGTGAATCAAATGGAACCCGTCGTAATTTGTGAATCAAATGGAACGCATTGTAATTTGGGAATCAAACGCAACGCGTCGTAATTTGTGAATCAATTGGAACGCGTCGTAATTTGGGAATCAAACGGAACGCGTTGTAATTTGCGTATCCAACGGAACGCGTCGTAATTTGTGAATCGAACGGAACGCGTCGTAATTTGGGAATCGAACAGAACGCGTCGTAATTAGGGAATCGAACAGAACGCGTCGTAATTTGGGAATCAAACGGAGCGCGTCGTAATTTGGGAATCAAACGGAGCGCGTCGTAATTTGGGAATCAAACAGAACGCATCGTAATTTGTGAATCACACGGAACACGTCGTAATTTGTGAATCAAACGGAACGCGTTGTAATTTGTGAATCAAACGGAACGCATCGTAATTTGGAAATCAAACGGAACGCATCGTAATTTGTGAATCAAACGGAACGCGTCGTAATTTGTGAATCAAACGGAACGCGTCCTAATTTAGGAATCAAACGGAATGCGTCGTAATTTGTGTATCAAACGGAACGCGTCGTAATTTGGGAATCAAACGGAACACGTCGTAATTTGTGAATCAAACGGAACGCGTCGTAATTTGGGAATCAAACGGAACGCGTCGTAATTTGGGAATCAAACGGAACGCATCATAATTTGGGAATCAGACGGAACGCGTCATAATTTGGGAATCAAACAGAACGCCTCGTAATTTGGGAATCAAACGGAACGCGTCGTAATTTGTGAATCAAACGGAACGCGTCGTAATATGTGAATCAAACGGAACGCGTCATAATTTGTGAATCAAACGGAACGCTTCGTAATTTGGGAATCAAACGGAACGCGTCGTAATTTGGGAATCAAACAGAACGCGTCGTAATTTGGGAATCAAACGGAATGCGTCATAATTTGTGTATCAAATGGAACGTATCGTAATTTGGGAATCAAACGGAACGCATCGTAATTTGGGAATCAAACGGAACGCGTTGTAATTTAGGAATCAAACGGAATGCGTCATAATTTGTGTATCAAACGGAACGCATCGTAATTTGGGAATCAAACAGAACGCTTCGTAATTTGGGAATCAAACGGAACGCCTCGTAATTTGTGAATCAAACGGAACGCGTCGTAATATGTGAATCAAACGGAACGCGTTGTAATTTGTGAATGAAACGGAACGCGTCGTAATTTGGGAATCAAACGGAACGCATCATAATTTGTGAATCAAACGGAACGCGTCGTAATTTGGGAATCAAACGGAACGCATCATAATTTGGGAATCAAACGGAACGCGTCGTAATTTGGGAATCAAACGGAACGCGTCATAATTTGGGAATCAAACGGAAAGCGTCATAATTTGGGAATCAAACGGAACGCGTCATAATTTGGGAATCAAACGGAACGCGTCGTAATTTGGGAATCAAACAGAACGCCTCGTAATTTAGGAATAATGATCCAACTGGGAAATTCTGAAGAGTGCTCCAGAGGAGTGGAGTTTGGAGGGACCATAACTCCAAGGGTGGTGCACACTACTTTTAACATTAATTTCTTTATTACTTGGGCAGGAAGATGGTTAACAGTTCATTATTTCACGAGTGCGTATGGAATTAAATTTGTACCCCCCAACTTGGCATCAAATCAATAATAAAAAAAAATGTGTTGAAATAACATGGCTTTAAAATAATTAATTTCACAATAATAAAGAGAATTTTGAGTAAATATTCATGGAAAACAGTAAAAAATTAAAAATTATAATAAAAAATCAACAATATAAATGTTTTTTTTTTTATTGAAATAACATGGATTTGAAATAGTTAATTTCACAATAGCAAAGAAAATTTTGAGTAAATCTTCATGGAAAAAATCATTAAAAAATTGAAATTATAATAAGAAATTGTATCAATTGTAGTTTTTCATAATAAAGATAACTTTGAGAAAATGTTAATGTAAGAGAGTAATAAAAAAAATTTAAAAATTTGATAGAAATAATTATATCATATAGTTTTTTATCATGAAGCAAAAAACTATACAACTAAGGGAAAATAATGCTGAAAGACAAGCCAATTAAAGAAAACAACAACAACAACAACAACAACAACCGTTTCTAGTCCACTGCAGGACAAAGACATCGGGCGTTTCCTCATTCATGTCAGGGGTTTGGCCATTTTTCATCACCACTCTATCCAACAGCGGATTGGTGATGGTGGAAGACTTTTATCTGATCCCTCACAGCAAACCAACCTAGTATGGGTGGCCCTGACTATAGTCAATTCATTTCAGTGAAGCAGATTTGCACCGACTCGCAGGGTTGCCCTTTTAACTGATTGGTCAGAAGTATTTTTGTCCGAATACCATCATTGTTTTCAAACAATTAACGAGTAATGTGAATCGAAACTATTTACTAACCTAAATTTCTACCTCAGATATAGGTTCTGCCAATAAATAATGTTAACGAATAAATATTTCATAAGGTATCGTGATGGTAAATCTAAATTTAATAACAGCACCCACCGAAGTCAACGACAAGAGCTTGTTTTCGGATGCACACTGCATAATTTTGAAACTTTTCACATATTTTACCACAAATTGGGATAAATTGCATAAGAAACGCATGTTATCATAAATTTTCCTTGAATACCAGAATCTACTAAAGAACTGGAATTAATATAATTCGCTATTGGTGAAAATATCGATTTTTTAAAAGCAAGACCCACTTCGAATCGAAATCAACCCAAGTATGGATTATTATTATTATTATTATTATTACAAGCTAAGCTACATCCCTAGCTGGAAAAGCAGCATGCTATGAGCCTAAGGCCTCCAACAGGGAAAAATAGCCCAGTGAGGGAAGGAAATACGGAAATAAATAAAGTACAAGAGATGTAATGAACAAATAAGATAAAATATGTTAAGAAGAGTAACAATACTGAAATAAATAACAAGAGGGAAGTATATTTGAAGGTTGACAATCGATGAAGCTAGGGGCTGTACCAACCGTGTTTCACACAATTGTACATAATTCCTTTTGTATATATTATGCTTGTATCTTCGCTCTTCCCTCGCACTAAAACGAACATGAAAATTCATGTCTGGTTTTTCCTCTGTAATATTGTCTGTCTTGTGAACTTGTTATGTCCTGTTGCCTTGAGGTTTTGTATATAAGGAGAGTGTTCTACATTAATATAACTCAGTCGTTTCCAACCTGCCTTTGAGTTCACAACCTTACTCGGCGCCGTCACAGGGCTGATTGAACGTTGTAAAGACCTATAAGTAATGCCTACAGTTCACCGCTTGAAGAAACAAATATCATGTAGAATGACTGGCAAGATATTTTGCCATTTTTTATTAATGATAATAATAATTTCAATGATTCGAATGATGATGTTAATTCTAATTATTTGAATGATAATAACTTTAATGATTTGAATGATGATAACAACTATAATAATTTTAATGATATGATCATTTTAATCATTCTAAGGATTATAATTTTAACCATTTTAATAAATTTATTGATGATAATTTTAATATTTTTAAGGATAATTATACTAATAAGTTTAATAATATTTTCTAATAATTTCAACATTAATAACAATAATTTAAATGATTTTAATGATAATAATTCTAATAATTTTAATAATAATTTTTAATAACATTGATAATAATTATAATTCAAATAATTTTAATGATAATAATAATTTCAATAATCTTAATGATAAAAATTTTAATAATATTATTAATAATTTTCAATAATTTTAATAATAATAATAATTCTAATCATTTCAATGATAATAATAATTTCAATAATTTTAATGATAATAATAATGATTCTAATAATTTTAATGATAATTTTAATAATTTCAATAATAATCCTTTTAATGATAACAATTTTAATAATTTTAATATTAACATTTTTAATAATTTTAATAATAATCTTCATAATTCTAATGATAATAATGCTCTTAATTTTAATAATAATAATTTTAGTAATTTTAATAATTTTATTAATAATTATACTAATATTAATAAGATTCCCTTTAGTGCCCCAAGAGATTTAAAGACTACCTTTTGTTATTCGTATTCCAGTGGCGATTATGATAAGCATCACTCACTTTTATCTAATTGTATTGGAAGGCTTTCCAGTGTGAATTTCGTTTTATTTTATTACGTTTGCAATTTTTAAAAACTCATGATTTTAAATATAACTTTATTGATGTTTTTCTTTATCGTTATAATAACAAGACCTGCTTGCCTTCCCTCATAAATTCTCTTACGTTTACAATACTTAACTCGTGATTTCAAGTATAATTTTTTTAACCAATTCTTCTTTATCATTATAATACCAAAGGTTATGGTGGTCGATGTGATAATGTCCCTGATTGAGGATCGCCAGACTAGGGTTCAAGTCTCGCTCAAACTCGTTAGTTCCTTTAGTTGCTGCAATCTCACCATCCTTGTGAGCTAAGCTTGGTGGGGGTTTTGGCGGAGCCTATAGCCATCAGCAGCCCTTGCCTGGCCCTCCTTGGTCCTAGCTTGGGTGGAGAGGGCGCTTGGGCGCTGATCATAAGTGTATATGGTCAGTGTCTTGCAAGGGCAATGTCACTGTCCCTTGCCTCTGCCATTCATGAGCGGCATTTAAACCTCCTTTCCTTCCCTCATAAATTGTCAAAGTGAGTTCAACAATACCCATAACTTCAAACATCTTCGACTGAGTTACGTCACATGCCTCGTTAAAAACATTTTTTTAATACATCTGCTTCATCCCCCGTAATTAACTCAAAGTTATAAGACTCCAAAGATGGATGCAGAGTTCAATAGAGGACGTCCTGTCTCAGACTTTCTTTCATACGACTTTCCACTTCATTAACTCTGAAAACAATTGCATTTGATCGTCTGTTAAAAGTTTAAGAGTCACCTCAAAAGAGATTACAACTGTCTTTTATATTCCAATCCTCTATTTTATATTCCAGAGAGGGAATCAGGATGGGAATCCAATTATACAGGAATACGCTATATATATTTTTCATAAACATAATGGAACAACACAAAAGACCAGTTTTGGAATGCTGTTTTGTTTACGTCATGAAGCTTTTCCGAAATTTTAATGGTTAGAGGCATAAATAAAACATCCAATTCTTGTGATTTTTCCAAAATGCATTTGAGAACTATTCATTAGATTCGTTTCAATTGAAGCGATGATTCTCGAAATGGAAATTGTCTTTTGTCTAGCTTTGCCCGAGGTCATTTTCATCTTAACGTCAGAGATAAAGGTGGCTTTATGCCAGCAAGGAGCCTTGTTCCTCGGGGCAGTTCTTCAGTGAAGATTTATAGCTGTGAATGTGAAGTACGAGAGAGAGAGAGAGAGAGAGAGAGAGAGAGAGAGAGAGAGAGAGAGAGCTGATTACCTTCAAACCTTGATATAATATATATATATATATATATATATATATATATATATATATATATATATATATATATATATATATACATATATATATATATATATATATATATATATATATATAGAGAGAGAGAGAGAGAGAGAGAGAGAGAGAGAGAGAGAGAGAGAGAGAGAGAGAGAGAGAGAGAGAGAGAAAGCTGATTACCTTCAAACCTTGTTTTATATATATATATATATATATATATATATATATATATATATATAGAGAGAGAGAGAGAGAGAGAGAGAGAGAGAGAGAGAGAGAGAGAGAGAGAGAGAGAGAGAGAGAGAGAGAGAGACTTACTCAGGTGAAATGTAAAAACAATTTTGAGGCAATAGGAATGTCTCTCCCTTTATGGCTTTACAAGTGAAAAAACTCTACGCATTTCACACTCCCTTGGTATGCAATGTAATTTTTGTAAGTCCGGTTTATTTAGATTCTTTGCTTTTTTTTACGTTGTTGGCTTAGCTCCGACTTGAGTGGGAAGGTTTCGTTACATCATGTATTCTCTGTTACTATCTTATTTTTCATGGTTTCATTCAACATATTCCTATTAAGGGTAGAAGGGACTCTTTAGCTATGGTAAGCAGCTCTTCTAGGAGAAGGACAGTCCAAAATCAAACCATTGTTCTCTAGTCTTGGGTAGAGCCATAGCCTCTGTACCATGAGCTTCCACTGTCTTGGGGAAGAGTTCTCTTGCTTGAGGGTACACTCGGGCACAGTATTCTATCTTATTTCTCCTCCTCTTGTTTTGTTAAAGTTTTTATAGTTTATATAGGAGGTATTCATTTTAATGTTGTTTCTGTTCTTGAAACATTTTCTTTTTCTTTTTTTCCTTTCCTCACTGGGCTATTTTCCCTGTTGAACCCCTTGGCTTATAGCATCCTGCTTTTCCAACTAGGGTTGTAGCTTAGCAATTAAAAATAATAATAATAATAATAATAATAATAATAATAATAATAATAATAATAATAATAATAATAATATCATTACAATAGTATGCGACGGTCAAAACGTGGACTGGCACAGAACGACCATAAAAAGAAGTAAGTGGAAGGTCATGTCCGAGGCGTTTGTCCT
>NC_090743.1:15387005-15394505 GCF_036898095.1 Palaemon carinicauda
AAAATCGCCCCTGTTATTAAGCTAAAGGCATTACAATTATATAGAAAATCGCCCCTGTTATTAAGCTAAAGGCATTACAATTATCTAGAAAATCGCTCCTGTTATTAAGCTAAAAGCGTTATAATTATCTAAAAATGCGCTCTTTCTATAAAGTTTAAAGATTTATAATTATCAAGAGATCAACCTTTTTATTAAAATAAAAGCAGTGTATTTGTCTAGAAACCCGGTCCTGTAACTAAGCAAAAAGCATTATAATTATCTAAATACTTGCTCCTGTTATTAAGCTAAAAGCATTACAATTATCAAGATATTCGCTCCTGTTATTAAGCTAAATGCATTATAATTATCAAGAAAATCGCTCCTGTCATTAACTCTAAAGCATTATAATTATCAAGGAAATCGCTCCTGTTATTAAGCTAAAAGCATTATAATTATCAAGAAAATCGCTCCTGTTATCAAGCTAAAAGCATTATAATTATCAAAGAAAATCGCTCCTGTTATCAAGCTAAAAGCATTATAATTATCAAGAAAATCGCTCCTGTTATTAAGTCTTAAGCATTATAATTATCAAGGAAACCGCTACTGTTATCAAGTTAAAAGCATTATAATTATCAAGAAAATTGCTCCTGTTATCAAGTTAAAAGCATTATAATTATCAAGAAAATTGCTCCTGTTATCAAGCTAAAAGCATTATAATAATCAAGAAAATCGTTCCTGTTATTAAGTCTTAAGCATTATAATTATCAAGAAAATCGCTCCTGTTATCAAGTTAAAAGCATTATAATTATCAAGAAAATCGCTCCTGTTATCAAGCTAAAAGCATTATAATTATCAAGAAAATCGCTCCTGTTATTAAGTCTTAAGCATTATAATTATCAATGAAATCGCTACTGTTATCAAGCTAAAAGCTTTGTAACTATCTAGATATTAGCTACTTTTATCACGCTAAAAGCGTTATAACTATCTAGAAATTCGCTCCTATTATTAAGCCAAAAGGATTAAAATTATCGAGAAAGTCGCTCCTGTTAAGCTAAAAGTGTTATAATTATCGAAAATATTTAGAGAGAACAAAGCTGCTGCTCCTCATTCACGCGTTAATTAAGGAACCTCAGATATACCTGGCAGGCTTCCCGAGAACAATTACATGACCAGATTTCTCCTCGTTACAATAGATATTCATATAGCTATAAGGAGACACGGATATGTTAATCCCAAATTATCATTATTACTAGTTGAGGTATAAACCTAGTTGGAAAAGTAGGATGTTATAAGCTTAAGGGCTCCCACAGGGATAAATAGCACAGTGAGGAAAGGAAATAAATAAGTAATTAAACTACAAGAGAAGTAATAAGTAATAAAAATAAAGCAGATCTTTCATATAATATAAACGATCATAACCCAAAAAACTGACTGTACAATACGTTATG
The DNA here is from genome assembly GCF_036898095.1 of Palaemon carinicauda. NCBI lineage: Eukaryota > Metazoa > Arthropoda > Malacostraca > Decapoda > Palaemonidae > Palaemon > Palaemon carinicauda. The sequence continues at coordinate 15,388,433 of NC_090743.1, forward strand.
GATGAAGTATTGCGAGAAAGTAGAGAAATCAGAGAGTATACTAGTGCAAAATTGTAGTGTAAGATATACCATGGTCCTTCACTCTCTTTGGTTAGATTTTTTTTGCTTAAGGGCACACTATTCTATTTGTTTACTTATTTCATCCCCTCACTGAGCTATTCTCCCTGTTGGAGCCCCTGGACTTATAGCATCCCAGTTTGTCAACTAGGGTTGTAGTTTAGTAAGTAATAAGTAAGTAAGTAAGTAAGTAAGTAAGTAAGTAAGTACGTACATACATACATATACCAAGGCACTTCCCCCAATTTTGGGGGTAGCCGACATCAACAATGAAACAAAACAAAAAAGGGGACCTCTACTCTCTACGTTCCTCCAGCCTAACAAGGGACTCAACCGAGTTCAGATGGTATTGCTAGGGTGCCACAGCCCACCCTCCCCCATTATCCACCACAGATGAAGCTTCACAATGCTGAGTCCCCTACTGCTGCTACCTCCGCGGTCATCTCAGGCATCGGAGGCAGCAGCAGGGCCTACCGGAACTGCGTCACAATCCCTCGCCATTCATTCCTATTTCTAACACGCTCTTTTGCCTCTCTCACATCTATCCTCCTATCACCCAGAGATTTCTTCACTCCATCCATCCACCCAAACCTTGGCCTTCCTCTTGTACTTCTCCCATAAACTCTTGCATTCATCACCTTCTTTAGCAGACAGCCATTTTCCATTCTCTCAACATGGCCAAACCACTTCAACACATTCATATCCACTCTAGCTGCTAACTCATTTCTTACACCCGTTCTCACTCTCACCACTTCTTTCCTAACACTATCTACTCGAGATACACCAGCCATACTCTTTAGGCACTTCATCTCAAACACATTCAATTTCTGTCTCTCCGTCACTTTCATTCCCCACAACTCCGATCCATACATCACAGTTGGTACAATCACTTTTTCATATAGAACTCTTTTTACATTCATGCCCAACCCTCTATTTTTTACTACTCCCTTAACTGCCCCCAACACTTTGCAACCTTCATTCACTCTCTGACGTACATCTGCTTCCACTCCACCATTTGCTGCAACAACAGACCCCAAGTACTTAAACTGATCCACTTCCTCAAGTAACTCTCCATTCAACATGACATTCAACCTTGCACTACCTTCCCTTCTCGTACATCTCATAACCTTACTCTTACCCACATTAACTCTCAACTTCCTTCTCTCACACACTCTTCCAAATTCTGTCACTAATCGGTCAAGCTTCTCTTCTGTGTCTGCAACCAGTACAGTATTATCCGCAAACAACAACTGATTTACCTCCCATTCATGGTCATTCTCGTCTACCAGTTTTAATCCTCGTCCAAGCACTCGAGCATTCACCTCTCTCACCACTCCATCAACATACAAGTTAAACAACCACGGTGACATCACACATCCCAGTCTCAGCCCCACTCTCACCGGAAACCAATCACTCACTTCATTTCCTATCCTAACACATGCTTTACTACCTTTGTAGAAACTTTCACTGCTTGCAACAACTTTCCACCAACTCCATATAACCTCATCGCATTCCACATTGCTTCCCTATCAACTCTATCATACGCTTTCTCCAGATCCATAAACACAATATACACCTCCTTACCTTTTGCTAAATATTTCTCGCATATCTGCCTTACTTTAAAAATCTGATTCATACAACCCCTACCTCTTCTAAAACCACCCTGTATTTCTAAGATTGCATTCTCTGTTTTATCCTTGATCCTATTAATCATTACTCTACCATACACTTTTCCAACTACGCTTAACAAACTAATACCTCTTGAATTACAACACTCATGCACATCTCCCTTACCCTTATATAGTGGTACAATACATGCACAAACCCAATCTACTAGTACCATTGACAACACAAAACACATATTAAACAATCTCACCAACCATTCAAGTACAGTCACACCCCCTTCTTTCAACATCTCAGCTCTCACACCAACCATACCAGACGCTTTTCCTACTTTCGTTTCATCTAGTGCTCTCCTCACTTCATCTATTGTAATCTCTCTCTCATTCTCATCTCCCATCACTGGCATCTCAACACCTGCAACAGCAATTTTATCTGCCTCCCTATTATCCTCAACATTCAGTAAACTTTCAAAATATTCCACCCATCTTTTCCTTGCCTCCTCTCCTTTTAACAACCTCCCATTTCCATTAATAATAATAATAATAATAATAATGATAATAATAATAATAATAATAATCAGGGACAATGAAGAGAAGCCTCAGGCTGGGCAAGGATTCGAACCTATGCCCTGTGCCGAAACAACACCTGTAGGGACGACTGTACCAATCAAGCTATCAAGAGAGATATAAGTCCACTACAAGTCCACTCTACATATACCAGTCGAATTCGGGAATCTGTGCTTCGCCTTGAAATCAACCCATCTCCACATGATAGCTGATAAGTGGGTTTGCAATATGTGGTTATTCATGATGAATATGTATCAATAACATTGATTCAAATCCCAAGTGTTGGCGAAAATTCAAACTTCTACAAACATAACCTACAGTCTAAATAGGCAAAGACATGGTTCACTAATTATACAAATGATAAAAAATTATTCTACGTCTACAAACTTAACAAAAACAAAACAAAATTACATACAATGTATCATATGTATCGTGTACGAAATCAGAAAAAAAAACTTCTCGTTTTTAGGTTTCAAAATAAATATATTGCTACCCAAACCCTTCCCACGAAATATCATGTATCGAATATATTTCAAAAACAATTAATATTTTCAATGTTTGCAATCATAAATTATAAAGGAACTTCCGCATTTTAATTTTCAAAATAAATATATCCCTGCAAGTTGTCGAATGATCTTCTTAATCAGGTAGTTGATTCGGTAGAACTTCAAAAGTTCAAACCTTTTTATAGTTTATATATGAAATATTTGTTTTGATGTTGTTACTGTTTTTAAAATATTTTATTTCAATTGTTCATTATTTCTTATATCATTTATTTATTTCCTTATTTCCTTTCCTCACTGGGATATATTTCCCTGTTGGAGCCCTTGGGCTTCTAGCATCTAGCTTTTCCGACTAGGGTTGTAGCTATCTATACGATTTAACACGCAATACAAAAAACACCGTTTCTGTATCAACACATTTTTCGATAGAGAGAGAGAGAGAGAGAGAGAGAGAGAGAGAGAGAGAGAGAGAGAGAGAGAGAGAGAGAGAGAGAGAGAGAGAGAGAGAGAGAGATTACAATCTTCTTCATATATGCCAAGATTTCGGCCATGATGACATACATAATGCCATACTAATTATAAATATACTTTCAGTTATCATTATCTGACAACGCTGACTACGACTAATTACTATTATTATTATTATTATTATTATTATTATTATTATTATTATTATTACTTGCTGAGCTACAACCCTAGTTCGAAAAGCAGAATGCTATAAGCCCAAGGGCCCCAACAGGGAAAATAGCCCAGTGAGGAAAGGAAATAATTAAACTACAAATAAAGTAATTAACGATCAAAATAAAATATTCTATGAACAGTAACAGCATTAAAATAAATATCTTCTATATAAACTATAAGTACTTCTAAAAAACAAGAGGAAGAGAAATAAGATAGACTAGTGTGCCTGAGTGTACCCTCAAGCAAGAGAACCCTACCCCAAGACAGTGAAAGATCATGGTACAGAAGCTATGGCAATGTCCAAGACCAGAGAACAATGGTTTAATTTTGAAGTGTCCTTCTCCCAGAAGAGCTGCTTACCATAACTAAAGACTCTCTTCTACCCTTACCAAGAGAAAAGTAGTTACTGAACAATTACAGAGGTGTAGTTAACCCCTTGAACGAGGAAGAATTGTTTGGTAATCTCAGTGTTGTTATGTGTATTAGGACAGATGAGAATATGTAAAGAATAGGCCAGACTATTCGGTGTATGTGTAGGCAAAAGGAATATAAACCGTAACCAGAGAGAAGGGGCCTTGGTAGTACTGTTTGGCCAGCCAAAGGACCCAATGACTCTCTAGCGGTAGTATCTCAACGGGTGGCTGTTGCCCTGGCATTTAATAAAGACCGTGTCTGAGTCAACACGATTTTCTTTCTCTGGGGATTTATCAAAGCCTGAACCGTAAATAGAAAGATTGCAATAGAGATCCTAGAGCGTCCTAAACACAAAACAGTTTCCCATCCTTGTCGTTTCGTTTCTTGGGGCCAAGATAGACCTTGAAAAATAATAACTCTTTGAAAGCAAGGTTCAGGCAAAGCTTGGGTGAAACACGGTTGAGAAATACGTCCGCTCTCTCTCTCTCTCTCTCTCTCTCTCTCTCTCTCTCTCTCTCTCTCTCTCTCTCTCTCTCTCTCTCTCTCTCTCTCTCTCTCTCTCCTTATTCTGCATTCTTTTCATATGTAAGTTCTTGTAATTAAAATCAGCATCGGAAATAGTAAATAAAACTGGTTTTTGTTTATGTTTACTTACACTAAACACTGACACGGTACTTCCATTATCCTGAGTTAACCAATAATGCAATCAGAATCATTACAATATATCCCATTAATTAAGCCAAGAGCCGATTGCTGTTATCAAGAGGATTTGCGAATCATGGCGGAAGTATCCTCTGGGTTCAGTAGATTTATTTAATTCAAGTAATTATTTCGATATTTATCAATTTGAACTCAAGGAATTAAAAGTATGAAAGAGATATCACATAATTCAATAAACGGAATTAAATTCGGGCTATATTCTTGTAACCAGTGTACGCGACCCGTAAAAAAATGAGGGATGAATATTTAGATAGATATGCACACACCCAGATTCAACCCTCACCCCTTTCCGAAGTACAACATGGCAGTATGGGCAATTTGTGAAAGAGTGGTTGCTCGTTAGTGTAACAGGAAAGGAACACACATATATATGTAAGTATGTATGTATGTGTGTATATATATATATATATATATATATATATATATATATATATATATATATATATATATATAATTTTCTGAGTGGGGATACCTTATCGTGGTGAAAGGGTTTGTGTCTTGCCAAGATCAGCACGCATACTAGGTTGGCTTGCCGTGAGCGATCAGACAAAAGTCTTCCACCATCACTAATCCGCACTGGCCAGCGTGGTAATGAAAACTAGCCAAACCTCAGACATGGACATGACATGTCTGAGGCCTTATCTCCTGTACTGGACTAGAAACGGCTGTATTTGTTGCTGTTGTTGTTGTTGTTGTTGTGAGTGTATATATATATATATATATATATATATATATATATATATATATATATATATATATATATATATATATATATATATATATATATATATACGGCGCTAGGAAAATTCCCAGTGGGAAAATTTCCAGGCGGAAAATTGCCATGCGGATAATTGCCAGTAAGGAAAATTTCCATGCAGAATATTGCCAGGCGGAAGATTGCCATTGCCCATTTTATTACTTTTTTAATTGAAGGCATAAGATTTTGAAGAAAAAATTTATTGATTTGAAATAAAAGACATTACATCATAATATAATTGATAAAATTCACCAAATATAATTAAACAAAATATAAATGTTAAGAAGTATAAAACAGTAGAAAAAAATCTAAAAAAAAATGTTTAAAATGAGTGTAGGTTATATGCAACAGCTCGAAGAAATGAGATTTTACGATCTTCATCATACTGCGCAACAGTTCTCTCCAGTTTATCATTGATATCTTTATATTTTGTTTTATAATGAATCTCATCTCCTTTTTCGAATTGTAGAATTTTTGTATGCGCTAAAATTTCCTCCTTCAAGAATTCAATGCATTTCCAGATATTAGGATGACATTGTGAAATACTTTGGAAAAAGGCATTGTTGAAAGCTTCGATGCTATTGTTGGTTCGTGGCATGCATTGCTCTACTCTAGAATGAACATTCCACATACGAATCGGGAATAATGGTGTTGATCTCCTCCTATTGTTACCCCTTCCTCTAAAAACACTGATGTAATGATAGTTTTAAGTAAGATTGAACAATTATACATACATACATACATATACATAT
>NC_090743.1:15399505-15439505 GCF_036898095.1 Palaemon carinicauda
TGTTATGAGTTCATGTCAGACAACAATTATGGAGATAATACTAAGTTTTGGTCTGACAGCAATTACAGAGACACTACTCTGAGTTCTGGTCTAACAGCAATGAGAGTTACACTAGTCTGAGTTCTGATCTGACAGCAATTACAGAGGCACTGCACTGATTTCTGGTCTGCCAACAATTATAGAGACATTGCTCTGAGTTCTGGTCTGACAGCAATTACAGACCCTGCTCTGAGTTCTGGTCTGAAAGCAATTACAGAGACAATGCTTTGAGTTCTTGTCAGACAGCAATTACAGAGACACTGCTCTGAGGTCTGATCTGAAAACATTGCAGAGACAATGCTCTGAGGTCTGGTCTGAAAGAAATTACAGACACACTACTCTGAGTTCTGATCTAACAGCAAATGGATTTAAACGGCTCTTAGTTCTGGTCTGACAGCAATTAGATTTAAACTGCTCTGGGTTCTGATCTGGCAGATATTACAGAGACACTGCTCGAGTTCTGCTCTGAAAGCAATTACAGAGACAATGCTCTGATTTCTTGTCAGAAAGCAATTACAGAGACACTACTCTGAGTTCTGGTCTGACAGCAATGAAAGTTACACTGCTTTGAGTTCTGATCTGCCAGCAATTACAAAGACACTGCTCCAATATCTGGTCGGACAGTAAGTAAATTTAAATTGCTCTTAGTTATGGCCTTACAGCAATTACAGAAACACTGCTCTGAGTTCTGATCGGACAGAAATTACAGACACTGCTCTGAGTTCTGGTCTGACAGCAATTACAGACCCTGCTCTGAGTTCTGGTCTGAAAGCAATTACAGAGACACTGCTCTGAGTTCTGGTCTGACAGCAATTACAGAGACACTGCTCTGAGTTCTGGTCTGACAGCAATTACAGAGACACTGCTCTGAGTTCTGGTCTGACAGAAATTACCGAGACACTACTCTGAGTTCTGGCCTGACAGCAATAAGATTTACACTGCTCTGAGTTCTGATCTGATAGCAATTATAGAGACATTGCTCTGAGTTCTGGTCTGACAACAATTTTACAGACTGCTCTGAGTTCTGGTTTGACAGCAATTATAGAGACACTGCTCTGAGGTCTGGTCTGACAACAATTACAGAGACACTGCTCTGAGTTCTGGTCTGAGAGAAATTACAGACATTGCTCTGAGTTCTGGTCTGACTGCAATTACAGAGGCCCTGCTCGGAGTTTTGGTCTGAGAGCAATTACAGAGACACTACTCTGAGTTCTGGTCTGACAGCAATTACAGAGGCCCTGTTCTGTGTTCTGGTCTTAGAGCAATTACAGAGACAATACTCTGAGTTCTGGTCTGAAAATAATTATAGAAGCACTGTAGGATTCACAATGGCCGTCCGCGGCGCAGAAAGACCGAAAGAAGTCTTACTCCGTCTCAAGAAAAATAGATAACGATAAATAGCACCCCCAAAAGAGCAACATGGTAAGACTTAGTAAACAACCCTAGAGGAAATTTCCCCACCAAGGTAAACACTTGGTGCGGTCATATATTCCTTTTTTATTGTATATTGCTTTGATATAGGATACGAATTCTTATCTACTTTTATCTGTATACGCTAATTAATTTCTTCTTTACCTCCTCACAATTCCAATTTTATTGTTTTATGTATATATATATATATATATATATATATATATATATATATATATATATATATATATAAATATTCATATATATATATACATATATATATATAAATATATATATATATATATATATATATATATATACATATATATATTTATATATATATATATAAACTAAGTCATTGAATCGGTGAAACTTCAAAAGTTTAAACATGCAGAAAATGGTTTTATGTTGAACAGAATGACTTAGGTCTCTTTTTATAGTTTATATATGAAAGCTGTTTTAATGTTATTACTCTTCTTCAAACATTTTATTCAAATAGTTCATTACTTCTCTTGTAGTTTATTTATTTCCTTATTTCTTTTCTTCACTTGACTATTCTTCCATGTTGGAGCCCTTGGGCTTATAGTATCCTGCTTTTCCAACTAGGGTTGTAGCTTAGCTAATAATAATAATAATAATAATAATAATAATATTAATAATAATGATGATAATAATATGTATACTATATATAAATATATATATACATATACACTTTTCCAACTACGCTTAACAAACTAATACCTCTTGAATTACAACACTCATGCACATCTCCCTTACCCTTATATAGTGGTACAATACATGCACAAACCCAATCTACTGGTACCATTAACAACACAAAACACATATTAAACAATCTCACCAACCATTCAACCATTCAAGTACAGTCACACCCCCCTCCTTCAACATCTCAGCTCTCACACCATCCATACCAGATGCTTTTCCTACTCTCGTTTCATCTAGTGCTCTCCTCACTTCATCTTTTGTAATCTCTCTCTCATTCTCATCTCCCATCACTGGCACCTCAACACCTGCAACAGCAATTATATCTGCCTCCCTATTATCCTCAACATTCAGTAAACTTTCAAAATATTCCGCCCATCTTTTCCTTGCCTCCTCTCCTTTTAACAACCTTCCATTTCCATCTTTCACTGTCTCTTCAATTCTTGAGCCAGCCTTCCTTACTCTCTTCACTTCTTTCCAAAACTTCTTCTTATTCTCTTCATATGAATGACCCAATCCCTGATCCCACCTCAGGTCAGCTGCCCTCTTTGCCTCACGTACCTCGCGCTTTACTTCCACATTTTTCTCTTATATTTTTCATACTTCTCTATACTATTACTCTGCAGCCATTCTTCAAAAGCCCTCTTTTTCTCTTTCACTTTTACCTTCACTCCTTCATTCCACCATTCACTGGTGGAATAATGATTAATAGGATTAAGGATAAAACAGAGAATGCAATCTTAGAAGTACAGGGTGGTTTTAGAAGAGGTAGGGGTTGTATGACTCAGATTTTTACAGTTAGGCAGATATGCGAGAAATATTTAGCAAAAGGTAAGGAGGTGTATGTTGCGTTTATGGATCTGGAGAAAGCGTATGATAGAGTTGATAGGGAAGCAATGTGGAATGTGATGAGGTTATATGGAGTTGGTGGAAGGTTATTGCAAGCAGTGAAAAGTTTCTACAAAGGTAGTAAAGCATGTGTTAGGATAGGAAATGAAGTGAGTGATTGGTTTCCGGTGAGAGTGGGGCTGACACAGGGATGTGTGATGTCGCCGTGGTTGTTTAACTTGTATGTTGATGGAGTGGTGAGAGAGGTGAATGCTCGAGTGCTTGGACGAGGATTAAAACTGGTAGACGAGAATGACCATGAATGGGAGGTAAATCAGTTTTTGTTTGCGGATGATACTGTACTGGTTGCAGACACAGAAGAGAAGCTTGGACGATTAGTGACAGAATTTGGAAGAGTGTGTGAGAGAAGGAAGTTAAGAGTTAATGTGGGTGTGAGTAAGGTTATGAGATGTACGAGAAGGGAAGGTGGTGCAAGGTTGAATGTCATGTTGAATGGATAGTTACTTGAGGAGGTGGATCAGTTTAAGTACTTGGGGTCTGTTGTTGCAGCAAATGGTGGAGTGGAAGCAGATGTACGTCAGAGAGTGAATTAAGGTTGCAAAGTGTTGGGGGCAGTTAAAGGAGTAGTAAAAAATAGAGGGTTGGGCATGAATGTAGAGTTCTATATGAGAAAGTGATTGTACCAACTGTGATGTATGGATCGGAGTTGTGGGGAATGAAAGTGATGGAGAGACAGAAATTGAATGTGTTTGAGATGAAGTGTCTAAGGAGTATGACTGGTGTATCTCGAGTAGATAGGGTTAGGAACGAAATGGTGAGGGTGAGAACGGGTGTAAGAAATGAGTTAGCAGCTAGAGTGGATATGAATGTGTTGAGGTGGTTTGGCCATGTTGAGAGAATGGAAAATGGCTGTCTGCTAAAGAAGGTGATGAATGCAAGAGTTGATGGGAGAAGTACGAGAGGAAGGCCAAGGTTTGGGTGGATGGATGGAGTGAAGGAAGCTCTGGGTGATAGGAGGATAGATGTGAGCGAGGCAAAAGAGCGTGCTAGAAATAGGAATGAATGGCGAGCGATTGTGACGCAGTTCCGGTAGGCCCTGCTGCTGCCTCCGATGCCTTAGATGACCGCGGAGGTAGCAGCAGTAGGGGATTCAGCATTATGAAGCTTCATATGTGGTGGATAATGTGGGAGGGTGGGCTGTGACACCCTAGCAGTACCAGCTGAACTCGGTTGAGTCCCTTGTTTAGGCTGGGAGGAACGTAGAGAGTAGAGGTCCGCTTTTTGTTTTTGTTTCTTTGTTGATGTCGGATACCCCCCAAAATTGGGGGAAGTGCCTTGGTATATGTATGTATGTATGTATATACATATATATATCTATATATATACATATACATATATATATACACGTATATATTTCCAACTAGGGTTGTAGCTTAGCTATTAATAATAATAATAATAATAATAATAATAATAATATAAACACATATATCTAATATATATATATATATATATATATATATATATATATATATATATATATATATATATATATATATATATATACATATATATATATATATATATATATATATATATATATATATGTATGTATATATATACATACACGTATGCATATATGTACATACAGATAGATACATGTATATACATGTACTGTATACATGTATGTGTTTGTGTATCCGGTCACCCTACCATCAAAGACTCGACTACCCTTTGTCAATCAGCGAGGCAATATTCATCATTAATAAACTCATCAACTAATTATTCCAAAGATCTTCATCAGAAAAATATATCTAGTTCAAAAAAGTTACCTTTTGGGGTCAGTAGATTCAATCAAAGTAATTAATGTAACGTGTGTTCAAATGCAATTACTGAAATAAATTAACTAGGTACATGTGGCATTATTAAGTAGGTGCAATTAGTGACAATTGTGAAAAAATTTATCCTAGTTCCTGGTTATTCTTTCAAACGAGAGAGAGAGAGAGAGAGAGAGAGAGAGAGAGAGAGAGAGAGAGAGAGAGAGAGAGAGAGAGAGAGAGAGAGAGAGAGAGAGGGAATTTCTTGAACCTGCAAATTAATAGAAATAAAATTAACAACAATAAATTACAGTCGTCATCATCTAACTTTCTGCTCCTGTCTTCAAACGACATAGAGAGAGAGAGAGAGAGAGAGAGAGAGAGAGAGAGAGAGAGAGAGAGAGAGAGAGAGAGAGAGAGAGAGAGGGGGGGGGCGGTTTCTTGAATTTGACAATTACTAATTAAATTAAATTTTTTAAAGATAACAATAAATAATCGTCATTACTACAACTGATATCATGAAAACATCCAAGAATTCTATTGGTACAAACGTTACGCAGTACACATCAAAACAGAAAAAGGCATTATTTTTGAAAGACTAAATTACTCACAAAGGCAAATTAAAGCTTAATATCAATTAACAACAATTTGAAGAAATTAATTACAATATAAAGACTGAGTCCCAGAATCTAGCATCCTCTCAACCTTAAGACTCTTTTCATGTCAATAACTACCTTCCTCACATATCCGTGCCACATGGCCCCACCATATCAATCTTCAGACTCTCTTATCATGTCAAAGATAACTCCTATTCTCATCTATCCTTGCCACATGGCCGAACCATCTCAATCTTCACTCTCTTATCATGTCAAAGATAACTCCTTTTCTCACCAATCCTTGACACATGGCCCCACCATCTCATTCTTCAGACTCTCATGTCATGTCAAAGATAACTCCTTTTCCCACCTATCCTTGCCACATGGCCCCACCATCTCAATCTTTAGAATCTCATATCATGTCAAAGATAACTCATTTTCTCACCTATCCTTGCCACATGGCCGCACCATCTAATCTTCAGACTCTCTTATCATGTCAAAGATAACTCCTTTTCTCACCTATCCTTGCCACATGGCTGAACCATCTTAATCTTCAGACTCTCTTATTATGTCAAAGATAACTCCCTTTCTCACATATCCTTGCCACATGGCCACACCATCTAATCTTAAGACTCTCTTATCATGTCAAAGATAACTCCTTCTCTCACCTATCCTTGCCACATGGCTGAACCATCTTAATCTTCAGACTCTCTTATTATGTCAAAGATAACTCCCTTTCTCACATATCCTTGCCACATGGACGCACCATCTAATCTTCAGACTGTCTTATCATGTCAAAGATAACTCCTTTTCTCACCTATCCTTGCCACATGTCAGAACCATCTTAATCTTCAGACTCTCTTATTATGTCAAAGATAACTCCCTTTCTCACATATCCTTGCCACATGGACGCACCATCTAATCTTCAGACTCTCTTATCATGTCAAAGATAACTCCTTTTCTCACCTATCCTTGCCACATGGCTGAGCCATCTTAATCTTCATACTATCTTATTATGTCAAAAATAACTCCTTTTATCACCTATCCTTGCCACATGGCTGAACCATCTTAAGCTTCAGACTCTCTTATTATATCAAAGATAACTCCTTTTCTCACCTATCCTTGCCACATGGCTGAGCCATCTTAATCTTCAGACTATCTTATTATGTCAAAAATAACTCCTTTTCTCACCTATCCTTGCCAAATGGCTGAACCATCTTAAGCTTCAGACTCTCTTATTATGTCAAAGATAACTCCTTTTCTCACCTATCCTTGCCACATGGCTGAACCATCTTAATCTTCAGACTCTCTTATTATGTCAAAAATAACTCCTTTTCTCACCTATCCTTGCCACATGGCTGAACCATCTTAATCTTCAGACTCTCTTATTATGTCAAAAATAACTCCTTTTCTCACCTATCCTTGCCACATGGCTGAACCATCTTAATCTTCAGACTCTCTTATTATGTCAAAGATAACTCCCTTTCTCACATATCCTTGCCACATGGCCGCATCATCTAATCTTCAGACTCTCTTATCATGTCAAAGATAACTCCTTTTCTCACCTATCCTTGCCACATGGCTGAACCATCTTAATCTTCAGACTCTCTTATTATGTCAAAAATAACTCCTTTTCTCACCTATCCTTGCCACATGGCTGAACCATCTTAAGCTTCAGACTCTTATTATGTCAAAGATAACTCCCTTTCTCACATATCCTTGCCACATGGCCGCACCATCTAATCTTCAGACTCTCTTATCATGTCAAAGATAACTCCTTTTCTCACCTATCCTTGCCACATGGCTGAACCATCTTAAGCTTCAGACTCTCTTATTATGTCAAAGATAACAACCTTTCTCACATATCCTTGCCACATGGCCGCACCATCTAATCTTCAGACTCTCTTATCATGTCAAAGATAACTCCTTTTCTCACCTATCCTTGCCACATGGCTGAGCCATCTTAATCTTCAGACTCTCTTATTATGTCAAAAATAACTCCTTTTCTCACCTATCCTTGCCACATGGCTGAACCATCTTAAGCTTCAGACTCTCTTATTATGTCAAAGATAACTCCTTTTCTCACATATCCTTGCCACATGGCCGCACCATCTAATCATCAGACTCTCTTATCATGTCAAAGATAACTCTTTTTCTCACCTATCCTTGCCACATGGCTGAACTATCTTAATCTTCAGACTCTCTTATTATGTCAAAGATAACTCCTTTTCTCACCTATCCTTGCCACATGGCTGAACCATCTTAATCTTCAGACTCTCTTATTATGTCAAAGATAACTCCCTTTCTCACATATCCTTGCCATATGGCCGCACCATCTAATCTTCAGACTCTCTTATCATGTCAAAGATAACTCTTTTTCTCACCTATCCTTGCACATGGCTGAACCATCTTAATCTTCAGACTCTCTTATTATGTCAAAGATAACTCCTTTTCTCACATATCCTTGCCACATGGCTGAACCATCTTAATCTTCAGACTCTCTTATTATGTCAAAGATAACTCCCTTTCTCACATATCCTTGCCATATGGCCGCACCATCTAATCTTCAGACTCTCTTATCATGTCAAAGATAACTCCTTTTCTCATCTATCCTTGCCACATGGCTGAACCATCTTAATCTTCAGACTCTCTTATTATGTCAAAGACAACTCCCTTTCTCACATATCCTTGCCACATGGCCGCACCATCTAATCTTCAGACTCTCTTATCATGTCAAAGATAACTCTTTTTCTCACCTATCCTTGCCACATGGCTGAACCATCTTAATCTTCAGACTCTCTTATTATGTCAAAGATAACTCCTTTTCTCACATATCCTTGCCAGATGGCTGAACCATCTTAATCTTCAGACTCTCTTATTATGTCAAAGATAACTCCTTTTCTCACATATCCTTGCCACATGGCTGAACCATCTTAATCTTCAGACTCTCTTATTATGTCAAAGATAACTCCCTTTCTCACATATCCTTGCCATATGGCCGCACCATCTAATCTTCAGACTCTCTTATCATGTCAAAGATAACTCCTTTTCTCACCTATCCTTGCCACATGGCTGAACCATCTTAATCTTCAGACTCTCTTATTATGTCAAAGATAACTCCTTTTCTCACCTATCCTTGCCACATGGCTGAACCATCTTAATCTTCAGACTCTCTTATTATGTCAAAGATAACTCCCTTTCTCACATATCCTTGCCATATGGCCGCACCATCTAATCTTCAGACTCTCTTATCATGTCAAAGATAACTCCTTTTCTCACCTATCCTTGCCACATGGCTGAACCATCTTAATCTTCAGACTCTCTTATTATGTCAAAGATAACTCCCTTTCTCACATATCCTTGCCATATGGCCGCTCCATCTAATCTTCAGACTCTCTTATCATGTCAAAGATAACTCCTTTTCTCACATATCCTTGCCACATGGCTGAACCATCTTAATCTTCAGACTCTATTATTATGTCAAAGATAACTCCTTTTCTCACATATCCTTGCCATATGGCTGAACCATCTTAATCTTCAGACTCTCTTATCATGTCAAAGATAACTCCTTTTCTCACATATCCTTGCCACATGGCTGAACCATCTTAATCTTCAGACTCTCTTATTATGTCAAAGATAACTCCCTTTCTCACATATCCTTGCCACATGGCTGAACCATCTTAATCTTCAGACTCTCTTATTATGTCAAAGATAACTCCTTTTCTCACATATCCTTGCCACATGGCTGAACCATCTTAATCTTCAGACTCTCTTATCATGTCAAAGATAACTCCTTTTCTCACATATCCTTGCCACATGGCTGAACCATCTTAATCTTCAGACTCTCTTATTATGTCAAAGATAACTCCCTTTCTCACATATCCTTGCCATATGGCCGCACCATCTAATCTTCAGACTCTCTTATCATGTCAAAGATAACTCCTTTTCTCACCTATCCTTGCCACATGGCTGAACCATCTTAATCTTCAGACTCTCTTATTATGTCAAAGATAACTCCCTTTCTCACATATCCTTGCCACATGGCTGAACCATCTTAATCTTCAGACTCTCTTATTATGTCAAAGATAACTCCTTTTCTCACATATCCTTGCCACATGGCTGAACCATCTTAATCTTCAGACTCTCTTATCATGTCAAAGATAACTCCTTTTCTCACATATCCTTGCCACATGGCTGAACCATCTTAATCTTCAGACTCTTATTATGTCAAAGATAACTCCCTTTCTCACATATCCTTGCCATATGGCCGCACCATCTAATCTTCAGACTCTCTTATCATGTCAAAGATAACTCCTTTTCTCACCTATCCTTGCCACATGGCTGAACCATCTTAATCTTCAGACTCTCTTATTATGTCAAAGATAACTCCCTTTCTCACATATCCTTGCCATATGGCCGCACCATCTAATCTTCAGACTCTCTTATCATGTCAAAGATAACTCCTTTTCTCACCTATCCTTGCCACATGGCTGAACCATCTTAATCTTCAGACTCTCTTATTATGTCAAAGATAACTCCCTTTCTCACATATCCATGCCATATGGCCGCACCATCTAATCTTCAGACTCTCTTATCATGTCAAAGATAACTCCTTTTCTCACCTATCCTTGCCACATGGCTGAACCATCTTAATCTTCAGACTCTCTTATTATGTCAAAGATAACTCCCTTTCTCACATAGCCTTGCCATATGGCCGCACCATCTAATCTTCAGACTCTCTTATCATGTCAAAGATAACTCCTTTTCTCACATATCCTTGCCACATGGCTGAACCATCTAAATCTTCAGACTCTCTTATTATTTCAAAGATAACTCCCTTTCTCACATATCCTTGCCATATGGCCGCACCATCTAATCTTCAGACTCTCTTATCATGTCAAAGATAACTCCTTTTCTCACCTATCCTTGCCACATGGCTGAACCATCTTAATCTTCAGACTCTCTTATTATGTCAAAGATAACTCCCTTTCTCACATATCCATGCCATATGGCCGCACCATCTAATCTTCAGACTCTCTTATCATGTCAAAGATAACTCCTTTTCTCACCTATCCTTGCCACATGGCTGAACCATCTTAATCTTCAGACTCTCTTATTATGTCAAAGATAACTCCCTTTCTCACATATCCTTGCCATATGGCCGCACCATCTAATCTTCAGACTCTCTTATCATGTCAAAGATAACTCCTTTTCTCACATATCCTTGCCACATGGCTGAACCATCTTAATCTTCAGACTCTCTTATTATGTCAAAGATAACTCCCTTTCTCACATATCCTTGCCATATGGCCGCACCATCTAATCTTCAGACTCTCTTATCATGTCAAAGATAACTCCTTTTCTCACCTATCCTTGCCACATGGCTGAACCATCTTAATCTTCAGACTCTCTTATTATGTCAAAGATAACTCCTTTTCTCACATATCCTTGCCACATGGCTGAACTATCTTAATCTTCAGACTCTCTTATCATGTCAAAGATAACTCCTTTTCTCACCTATCCTTGCCACATGGCTGAACCATCTTAATCTTCAGACTCTCTTATTATGTCAAAGATAACTCCTTTTCTCACATATCCTTGCCACATGGCTGAACCATCTTAATCTTCAGACTCTCTTATTATGTCAAAGATAACTCCCTTTCTCACATATCCTTGCCACATGGCCGCACCATTTAATCTTCAGACTCTCTTATCATGTCAAAGATAACTCCTTTTCTCACCTATCCTTGCCACATGGCTGAACCATCTTAATCTTCAGACTCTCTTATTATGTCAAAGATAACTCCTTTTCTCACATATCCTTGCCACATGGCTGAACTATCTTAATCTTCAGACTCTCTTATCATGTCAAAGATAACTCCTTTTCTCACCTATCCTTGCCACATGGCTGAACCATCTTAATCTTCAGACTCTCTTATTATGTCAAAGATAACTCCTTTTCTCACATATCCTTGCCACATGGCTGAACCATCTTAATCTTCAGACTCTCTTATTATGTCAAAGATAACTCCCTTTCTCACATATCCTTGCCACATGGCCGCACCATCTAATCTTCAGACTCTCTTATCATGTCAAAGATAACTCTTTTTCTCACCTATCCTTGCCACATGGCTGAACCATCTTAATCTTCAGACTCTCTTATTATGTCAAAGATAACTCCCTTTCTCACATATCCTTGCCATATGGCCGCACCATCTAATCTTCAGACTCTCTTATCATGTCAAAGATAACTCCTTTTCTCACCTATCCTTGCCACATGGCTGAACCATCTTAATCTTCAGACTCTCTTATTATGTCAAAGACAACTCCCTTTCTCACATATCCTTGCCATATGGCCGCACCATCTAATCTTCAGACTCTCTTATCATGTCAAAGATAACTCCTTTTCTCACCTATCCTTGCCACATGGCTGAACCATCTTAATCTTCAGACTCTCTTATTATGTCAAAGACAACTCCCTTTCTCACATATCCTTGCCACATGGCCGCACCATCTAATCTTCAGACTCTCTTATCATGTCAAAGATAACTCTTTTTCTCACCTATCCTTGCCACATGGCTGAACCATCTTAATCTTCAGACTCTCTTATTATGTCAAAGATAACTCCTTTTCTCACATATCCTTGCCAGATGGCTGAACCATCTTAATCTTCAGACTCTCTTATTATGTCAAAGATAACTCCCTTTCTCACATATCCTTGCCATATGGCCGCACCATCTAATCTTCAGACTCTCTTATCATGTCAAAGATAACTCCTTTTCTCACCTATCCTTGCCACATGGCTGAACCATCTTAATCTTCAGACTCTCTTATTATGTCAAAGATAACTCCCTTTCTCACATATCCTTGCCACATGGCCGCACCATCTAATCTTCAGACTCTCTTATCATGTCAAAGATAACTCCTTTTCTCACCTATCCTTGCCACATGGCTGAACCATCTTAATCTTCAGACTCTCTTATTATGTCAAAGACAACTCCCTTTCTCACATATCCTTGCCACATGGCCGCACCATCTAATCTTCAGACTCTCTTATCATGTCAAAGATAACTCTTTTTCTCACCTATCCTTGCCACATGGCTGAACCATCTTAATCTTCAGACTCTATTATTATGTCAAAGATAACTCCTTTTCTCACATATCCTTGCCACATGGCTGAACCATCTTAATCTTCAGACTCTCTTATTATGTCAAAGATAACTCCTTTTCTCACATATCCTTGCCACATGGCTGAACCATCTTAATCTTCAGACTCTCTTATTATGTCAAAGATAACTCCCTTTCTCACATATCCTTGCCATATGGCCGCACCATCTAATATTCAGACTCTCTTATCATGTCAAAGTTAACTCCTTTTCTCACCTATCCTTGCCACATGGCTGAACCATCTTAATCTTCAGACTCTCTTATTATGTCAAAGATAACTCCCTTTCTCATATATCCTTGCCACATGGCCGCACCATCTAATATTCAGACTCTCTTATCATGTCAAAGATAACTCCTTTTCTCACCTATCCTTGCCACATGGAAGAACCATCTTAATCTTCAGACTCTCTTATTATGTCAAAGATAACTCCCTTTCTCATATATCCTTGCCACATGGCAGCACCATCTAATCTTCAGACTCTCTTATCATGTCAAAGATAACTCATTTTCTCACATATCCTTGCCACATGGCTGAACCATCTTAATCTTCAGACTCTCTTATTATGTCAAAGATAACTCCTTTTCTCACATATCCTTGCCACATGGCTGAACCATCTTAATCTTCAGACTCTCTTATTATGTCAAAGATAACTCCCTTTCTCACATATCCTTGCCATATGGCCGCACCATCTAATCTTCAGACTCTCTTATCATGTCAAAGATAACTCCTTTTCTCACCTATCCTTGCCACATGGCTGAACCATCTTAATCTTCAGACTCTCTTATTATGTCAAAGATAACTCCCTTTCTCACATATCCTTGCCATATGGCCGCACCATCTAATCTTCAGACTCTCTTATCATGTCAAAGATAACTCCTTTTCTCACCTATCCTTGCCACATGGCTGAACCATCTTAATCTTCAGACTCTCTTATTATGTCAAAGATAACTCCCTTTCTCACATATCCTTGCCATATGGCCGCACCATCTAATCTTCAGACTCTCTTATCATGTCAAAGATAACTCCTTTTCTCACCTATCCTTGCCACATGGCTGAACCATCTTAATCTTCAGACTCTCTTATCATGTCAAAGATAACTCCTTTTCTCACCTATCCTTGCCACATGGCTGAACCATCTTAATCTTCAGACTCTCTTATTATGTCAAAGATAACTCCCTTTCTCACATATCCTTGCCATATGGCCGCACCATCTAATCTTCAGACTCTCTTATCATGTCAAAGATAACTCCTTTTCTCACATATCCTTGCCACATGGCTGAATCATCTTAATCTTCAGACTCTCTTATTATGTCAAAGATAACTCCTTTTCTCACATATCCTTGCCACATGGCTGAACCATCTTAATCTTCAGACTCTCTTATCATGTCAAAGATAACTCCTTTTCTCACCTATCCTTGCCACATGACTGAACCATCTTAATCTTCAGACTCTCTTATTATGTCAAAGATAACTCCCTTTCTCACATATCCTTGCCATATGGCCGCACCATCTAATCTTCAGACTCTCTTATCATGTCAAAGATAACTCCTTTTCTCACATATCCTTGCCACATGGCTGAACCATCTTAATCTTCAGACTCTCTTATTATGTCAAAGATAACTCCTTTTCTCACATATCCTTGCCACATGGCTGAACCATCTTAATCTTCAGACTCTCTTATCATGTCAAAGATAACTCCTTTTCTCACATATCCTTGCCACATGGCTGAACCATCTTAATCTTCAGACTCTCTTATTATGTCAAAGATAACTCCCTTTCTCACATATCCATGCCATATGGCCGCACCATCTAATCTTCAGACTCTCTTATCATGTCAAAGATAACTCCTTTTCTCACATATCCTTGCCACATGGCTGAACCATCTTAATCTTCAGACTCTCTTATTATGTAAAAGATAACTCCCTTTCTCACATATCCATGCCATATGGCCGCACCATCTAATCTTCAGACTCTCTTATCATGTCAAAGATAAGTCCTTTTCTCACATATCCTTGCCACATGGCTGAACCATCTTAATCTTCAGACTCTCTTATTATGTCAAAGATAACTCCCTTTCTCACATATCCTTGCCATATGGCCGCACCATCTAATCTTCAGACTCTCTTATCATGTCAAAGATAACTCCTTTTCTCACATATCCTTGCCATATGGCTGAACCATCTTAATCTTCAGACTCTCTTATTATGTCAAAGATAACTCCTTTTCTCACATATCCTTGCCACATGGCTGAACCATCTTAATCTTCAGACTCTCTTATCATGTCAAAGATAACTCCTTTTCTCACATATCCTTGCCACATGGCTGAACCATCTTAATCTTCAGACTCTCTTATTATGTCAAAGATAACTCCCTTTCTCACATATCCATGCCATATGGCCGCACCATCTAATCTTCAGACTCTCTTATCATGTCAAAGATAACTCCTTTTCTCACATATCCTTGCCACATGGCTGAATCATCTTAATCTTCAGACTCTCTTATCATGTCAAAGATAACTCCTTTTCTCACCTATCCTTGCCACATGGCTGAACCATCTTAATCTTCAGACTCTCTTATTATGTCAAAGATAACTCCTTTTCTCACCTATCCTTGCCACATGGCTGAACCATCTTAATCTTCAGACTCTCTTATTATGTCAAAGATAACTCCCTTTTTCACATATCCTTGCCACATGGCCGCACCATCTAATCTTCAGACTCTCTTATCATGTCAAAGATAACTCCTTTTCTCACATATCCTTGCCACATGGCTGAACCATCTTAATCTTCAGACTCTCTTATTATGTCAAAGATAACTCCCTTTCTCACATATCCTTGCCACATGGCCGCACCATCTAATCTTCAGACTCTCTTATCATGTCAAAGATAACTCCTTTTCTCACATATCCTTGCCACATGGCTGAACCATCTTAATCTTCAGACTCTCTTATTATGTCAAAGATAACTCCCTTTCTCACATATCCTTGCCACATGGCCGCACCATCAAATCTTCAGACTCTCTTATCATGTCAAAGATAACTCCTTTTCTCACATATCCTTGCCACATGGCTGAACCATCTTAATCTTCAGACTCTCTTATCATGTCAAAGATAACTCCTTTTCTCACATATCCTTGCCACATGGCTGAACCATCTTAATCTTCAGACTCTCTTATTATGTCAAAGATAACTCCTTTTCTCACATATCCTTGCCACATGGCTGAACCATCTCAATCTTCAGACTCTCTTATCATGTCAAAGATAACTCCTTTTCTCACATATCCTTGCCACATGGCTGAACCATCTTAATCTTCAGACTCTCTTATTATGTCAAAGATAACTCCCTTTCACACATATCCTTGCCATATGGCCGCACCATCTAATCTTCAGACTCTCTTATCATGTCAAAGATAACTCCTTTTCTCACATATCCTTGCCACATGGCTGAATCATCTTAATCTTCAGACTCTCTTATCATGTCAAAGATAACTCCTTTTCTCACCTATCCTTGCCACATGGCTGAACCATCTTAATCTTCAGACTCTCTTATTATGTCAAAGATAACTCCTTTTCTCACCTATCCTTGCCACATGGCTGAATCATCTTAATCTTCAGACTCTCTTATCATGTCAAAGATAACTCCTTTTCTCACCTATCCTTGCCACATGGCTGAACCATCTTAATCTTCAGACTCTCTTATTATGTCAAAGATAACTCCCTTTCTCACATATCCTTGCCATATGGCCGCACCATCTAATCTTCAGACTCTCTTATCATGTCAAAGATAACTCCTTTTCTCACATATCCTTGCCACATGGCTGAATCATCTTAATCTTCAGACTCTCTTATCATGTCAAAGATAACTCCTTTTCTCACCTATCCTTGCCACATGGCTGAACCATCTTAATCTTCAGACTCTCTTATCATGTCAAAGCTAACTCCTTTTCTCACCTATCCTTGCCACATGGCCGCACCATCTAATCTTCAGACTCTCTTATCATGCCAGAGATAACTCCTTTTCTCACCTATCCTTGCCACATGGCTGCACCATCTAATCTTCAGACTCTCTTATCATGTCAAAGCTAACTCCTTTTCTCACCTATCCTTGCCACATGGCCGCACCATCTAATCTTCAGACTCTCTTATCATGTCAAAGATAACTCCTTTTCTCACCTATCCTTGCCACATGGCTGAACCATCTTAATCTTCAGACTCTCTTATCATGTCAAAGATAACTCCTTTTCTCACATATCCTTGCCACATGGCTGAACCATCTTAATCTTCAGACTCTCTTATTATGTCAAAGATAACTCCTTTTCTCACCTATCCTTGCCACATGGCTGAACCATCTTAATCTTCAGACTCTCTTATTATGTCAAAGATAACTCCCTTTCTCACATATCCTTGCCACAT
This sequence comes from Palaemon carinicauda, assembly GCF_036898095.1. NCBI lineage: Eukaryota > Metazoa > Arthropoda > Malacostraca > Decapoda > Palaemonidae > Palaemon > Palaemon carinicauda. The sequence continues at coordinate 15,416,513 of NC_090743.1, forward strand.
GGCCGCACCATCTAATCTTCAGACTCTCTTATCATGTCATAGATAACTCCTTTTCTCACCTATCCTTGCCACATGGCTGAACCATCTTAATCTTCAGACTCTCTTATCATGTCAAAGATAACTCCTTTTCTCACCTATCCTTGCCACATGGCTGAACCATCTTAATCTTCAGACTCTCTTATTATGTCAAAGATAACTCCTTTTCTCACCTATCCTTGCCATATGGCCGCACCATCTCAATCTTCAGACTCTCTTATCATGTCATAGATAACTCCTTTTCTCACCTATCCTTGCCACATGGCCCCACCATCTCAATCTTCAGACTCTCATATCATGTCATAGATAACTCCTTTCCTCACCTATCCCTGCCACATGGCCCCACCATCTCAATCTTCAGACTCTCATATTATGTCATAGATAACTCCTTTTCTCACCTATCCTTGCCACATGGTCCCACCATCTCAATCTTCAGACCCTTATCATAACAATCTTGATTAATCCACCCATAATCTAACCGGTCAGCGAGATTCCCCAAATCAACCACAACATCCCGATTTCTGTTCGCTCCATCTTGTTTCTCCTTCCTTCATAACTCCAATGTTCACTCTCTCGACTTCTAACTCATGCACAAGTTATTTGGACGATGGGGTGGGGAAGAAATCTCCGTCTCCCTCCGTGGAGCGGAAGTGAATTAGCCTCTTCTGCTCTCATGGAGGGCAGATGTCAGGTTTCGCGAACTGTGGGATTTCACGGGAGAGTAGAGGCAATTTTAGCTGGTTTTATTCTCAGAGTAGAATGTTACCAGGGTTTTATCTTTATCGTTGAGAGAGAGAGAGAGAGAGAGAGAGAGAGAGAGAGAGAGAGAGAGAGAGAGAGAGAGAGAGAGAGAGAGAGAGGTCTTATCTTTCTCTTTTTATCGTTGAGAGAGAATGCTATCTTATCTTTCTCGTTTTGTAGTTGAGAGAGAGAGAGAGAGAGAGAGAGAGAGAGAGAGAGAGAGAGAGAGAGAGACTGATTTATAAAGACAGTTTAATTTCACTAGTCCTTATCTCAATTTACGCTTACCCACCCCCCCCCCCTCCCGCCCCCACTATCAATCAGCTTGTTCTTTCTTTCTCTCTTTTACGCTGAACTTGAAGATCTCCATCAAGAAAGGTTTCATACCTTTGTTAATTTTGATTTACGACAAAATATTTCATTATAATATTTAAAATTTAGTTTCATCCTTTTTCAATGAGATTCTTTTAGAATGATAACCCTGATATGACCTATCTCTCTCTCTCTCTCTCTCTCTCTCTCTCTCTCTCTCTCTCTCTCTCTCTCTCAATCAACACATTCCATCAAAGAACAATAAGAAGTCCAATATGGTGAATATGCTGATTGATGCATTGGGAAAAAGAATGCCAAAATGGTGTAATACATGTAAGATATGGTATACCATTAATAATCCTCAACAATTGATTAGAAAATGTGATGCCTGTCATGTTCCAACACACCCTACATGTGCTGAAATACAGCAAAAAAATAAAAAATAAGGACACAAAGGTATTCTGCTCAACATGCTTAGTCTGGATAGAAAATATAATTAAGTCGAGACTAAATCTGCAAATAGTTGAAGATAAAGAAGAGGAAGAAGAAGAAACAGAAGAAGAAGAAGAAAAAAAAGAAAAAGAAGAGAAAAATGAACAGGATATGTGTAAGGATGCAGAGGAAATCATTGATATAACTTATGATGCCATCCAACAACATACTTATGAAGAAATAAATTATCAGATAGAAACAAATAATAGACCCAAGAGACTCTACCCGGACCTACATACTTTTAGGGAAGAGCAAGAACAAGAAAAAAGAAAAAGAAAGATATAGTCTGCAATTTGCTGAAAAGAGGGAATTGCAAATTTGGCGAAAGATGCTACTACAAGCATCCAAAGATATGCCATAATTATGAAATATATGGTAAATGCGCGTATTTAGACGGATATGGAGACGAATGCAGAGATCTCCATCCAAAAATATGTAAAAACCTAAAAGAAGGAAAAGGATGCAGTTTCAACAAAAAATGTCGATATATGCATCCTGTAACCATGAATGAAAGTAAGAAAACTCAGCAAACTGAAAAGAAAAATTAAAGGAAAAATGAAACAAAAAAGCAGGCCGTGTATATACCGGGCTATGAACCAAAACCCCAAGATATGAGACCTTTCAACCCAAATATGCACATTTAGAGCCAAACTACAAAGAATGCATCTATAATGCCAGGGGTTGGTGCAGATATGGGGATAATTGCAGGTATAAACACAAAAATAAATATGAAGGCGAAAGAGCAAATATAATAGAAAAGTTGGATTTTTAATGTCAGAATTCCAGGAAATGAAGAAAAGAACATCATACCAGAACAGGAGGGAAGCATGGGAAAATCCATATTATTACCAATATTGAATAATATGGATGAAACACAAACCATAATAGTGATGAATGCACAGGGTTTAGACACTAGTAACTCTAAAATTAAAATAGAGTTCTTAAAAGAACTAACCCAAATTGAACAAATAGATATATTAAATATAAGTGAAACATGGTATTCCCAAGAGACTGGCTGTGATGACCAGATAAAGGGTTTCCAAACTTATAGATCAGACAGAAAAAATAGGAATCAAGGGGGAACCGCAATATATGGAAGAGACATAAATCAAGGAAAAGTCTGTGGAAAATACAGCAACACAGAATGTGAATTGATTGCGGTAGAATTTGAATCTGAAAAACTAGTGAATATTGTAGTTTACAGACCCCCAAATACTAAGGAGTTTGACATAATAATAGAAAAAATAGATGATATATGTAGAAACCATAAAGACTGGAATATACTCCTATCCGGAGATTTTAACTTTCCTTTCATGGATTGGAAAGAACGGATAGAAGAAAGTGGTTGTATGTATACATATAAAAAAGAGAGTAATAGTAGCGCAGAAGATAAGAGGCAATTTGAAAAGCTTCAAGATATGCTATTAGAACATAATATGCAACAAATAAACCACATTCCAACAAGAAAGGAAAATGTCCTAGATCTAGTATTTGTGAATGAGGTGAATTATGTTAAAAGAAATAATAGTGTATAACACGGGAATTTCAGACCACAATGTCATAGAATTGATAGTCCATTCCAAAGCAAGTGATCGCAGAATTAATAAAAGCACAAAACTTTGGGAAGGATATGGAAAATATAATTTTTACAGTAAGAATATAAAATGGTCAGAAATAAATGAAGAATTGAATAAAGAATGGAAAAATGTATTGGTAAGTGATAATATACAGGTAAATACGGACATACTGTACAAAATACTGGAGAAAATTGTTGAAAAATATGTACCGAAAAAAAAACAATAAACAAAAGACGTGCATACCAAGAGACAGAAGGATCTTATTTCAGAAAATTAGAAAGTGGAAGAAAAATCTTGCAAAAGAAAAAAATGTGTGGAAAATGAGGGAAATAAAATGTAAGATAGAAAATGCAGAACAAAAGATTATACAGTCGAAAGAAAATGAAAAAAGGGACTTAGAAAAAAGGACACTTCAAAATATAAAAAGAAACCTCAAAGTACTTTACTCCTATGCAAAAAAGATGAATAAAGGGAGAATAGAAATAGGCCCTCTAAGAATTGAAGGACGGCTAACGAATGAAAACAATGAAATATGCAACATATTAGCAGAAAAATATAAGAGTGAATTCACGCCAAGAATTGCGAATGAGAATAATGAAACAGAAATGAGAGAAGAAAATGTTGAATATCTAACGGATATAGATATTAATGAAGCAGATATTGTCAAGGCTATAAACGAAATTAAAAATGGATCGGCAGCCGGACCAGATGGAGTTCCAACGATTTTGTTAAAAAAAAAAAAAAAAAAAAAAACACTATCGCGAAGCCGCTTGCAATACTGTTAAGACAAAGTGTAGATATGAGCGAGATATATGTTAAACATAAATTAGCTTATATAACCCCTATCTTCAAAAGTGGATCAAGACTAGAGGCAAGCAATTATAGACCTGTTAGTCTAACATCACATATTATGAAAGTGTATGAGAGGGTAATAAAAAAGAAAATAATGAACCATTTGGTTAAAAATAATTTGTTTAATATAGGTCAACACGGTTTTGTGCCTGGAAAAAGTACACAGACCCCAACTGATAGCACACTATGAAAACATATACAAAAATATGATAGTAAATGAAAAAGACACAGATGTGATCTATCTAGATTTTGCAAAAGCCTTTGACAAGGTAGACCATAATATATTAGAGAAAAAAATGAGAAAGCATAATATTGTGGGAAAGATAGGAAAATGGGTAAAAGAATTACTGCAAAACAGAAAACAGATAGTGGTTGCAAATGACGAGAAATCAGATGAAACCCAGGTAATATCTGGCGTGCCACAAGGTACGGTATTAGCTGCACTGCTGTTTGTTATTATGATCTCAGACATAGACTGTGATGTTGAAAACTCCGTAGTGAGAAGTTTCGCCGATGACACAAGAATAAGTAGAGAAATTACTTGTGATGAAGATAGGAACTCACTACAAGAGATCTAAACAAAATATATGAATGGGCGGAGATAAATAGGATGGTATTTAACTCCGATAAATTCGAATCAATAAATTATGGAAACAGAGAAGGAATGGTATATGCATACAAGGGACCTAATAATGAGACAATCACAAACAAGGAACAATTAAAGACCTTGGTGTAATGTTAAATAGGAATATGTTATGCAACGACCAAATAGCAACACTGTTGGCTAAATGTAAAGCAAAAATGGGAATGATATTCAGACACTTTAAAACAAGAAATGCTGAACACATGATTATGCGTTACAAAACTTATGTACGTAGTACACTTGAGTACTGCAATTTGATATGGTACCCACACTACCAAAAGGATATTGCGCAAATAGAGAATGTACAAAGGTCCTATACTGCTAGAAAAGAAAAGTTAAGGACCTTGACTACTGGGAAAGACTGCAATTTTTAAAACTATATAGTCTAGAAAGGAGAAGAGAACACTACATGATAATACAAGCATGGAAGCAAATAGAAGGAATTACTGAAAACATCATGGAGCTAAAAATATCAGAAAGAGCAAGCCGAGGTAGATTAATAGTGCCAAACAATATACCAGGTAAACTAAAAAAGGCGCACAGGACATTAATCCACTACGCACCAGCATCGATAATGCAGCGACTATTTAATGTGCTGCCAGCTCATCTAAGAAACATATCAGGAGTGAGCATAGATGTGTTTAAGAATAAGCTCGATAAATACCTAAGATGCATCCCAGACCATCCAAGACTGGAAGATGCAAAATACACCGGAAGATGCATTAGCAACTCTCTGGTGGATATACGAGGTGCCTCACACTGAGGGACCTGGGGAACCCAAACAAAATAAGTTAAGGCTCTCTCTCTCTCTCTCTCTCTCTCTCTCTCTCTCTCTCTCCTAAACTGAGACATAGCTGTGGCTGTCCTTGGCATATGTAACTTATCGTCCCAGAACTCTCTCTCTCTCTCTCTCTCTCTCTCTCTCCTAAACTGAGAAATAGCTGTGGTTGTCCTTGGAATACGTAATTATCGTCCCAGAACTCTCTCTCTCTCTCTCTCTCTCTCTCTCTCTCTCTCATATCCTTTTCAAGTCTTTCAAGGTTTTCAAGCGAATTCCAAGTTTTCTTTCGCGTGCATAACTTCAGTTGTTTGTCAACAACTGATCCATTATTTTCAAGGTTATAAACAAAATAGAGAGAGAGAGAGAGAGAGAGAGAGAGAGAGAGATAATAATTTTACGGTTGCGTACGAAAAACGGAAATGATCAAATATAAACAAGAAATTAGTATAACTGATACATGCGGACAAACACAAACAAATAAATAAAACAAACTCGTTCATATATGTAATTAACAAACACTTCAATGGACTCAACAATCCTTGATCAATTGACAAGTGAATCCAGGTCAATCAGGGTCATAGCATGGTATATTCTATCAATTAATTACACCAGAAGCAATGTACATATGAAGGAGGCTTCAGAGAGAGAGAGAGAGAGAGAGAGAGAGAGAGAGACTTTTAATGGTTCCAAACATTAAATTATGTAAATTATCTTCTCACAGAGAGAGAGAGAGAGAGAGAGAGAGAGAGAGAGACTTTTAACAATTCCAAACAATACTTTGTAAGACAGGTAATTTGAATGCAATAAATTATGTAAATAATCTCACATTTGAGAGAGAGAGAGAGAGAGAGAGAGAGAGAGAGAGAGAGAGAGAGCAAACGACAATAGGAAATAAAAATGCATTGAGTAATAAGTAACCACATAGGCTACACAGACTGTTCTAAAAATATAAAATCGTATCGACTAATTTTAAAATAATAGATACAATCAGTTGTCAGGGACGTGGTATTAAAGTTCAAAGAGACTCTCTCTCTCTCTCTCTCTCTCTCTCTCTCTCTCTCTCTCTCTCAAATGTGAGATAAATTACATAATTTATTGCATTCAAATTACCTTTCTTATAAAGTATTGTTTGGAACCGTTAAAAGTCAGTCTCTCTCTCTCTCTTTCTCTCTTTCAACAGTAAGGGATCGGTTGCCTCTCTCTCTCTCTCTCTCTCTCTCTCTCTCTCTCTCTGAACACTAAGGGGTCGGTTGCGTGATGCGTCCTCTCCAATGCCTCCTATCAAATGCACCATGCTCCACCAAAACTCTTCTCTCCTTATCATCCTTCACAGTATCTCGCAGTCTAGGCCTATTTCTCTGCCTCCCTCTTGATCTCTCCCCCCACCCCTAACATGTTCCTCTTAAGTCCTCCACACTTCCTCCCCACCACCCATCCTCAACACGTAGCCACACCATCTCGGTTCTTGCCAACATCTCAGTCATATACTCTGTGTTAAGAGCACACTAATGGCCTCTTGTGCCATGCTGAGATTTATAACAGCTCTAAAAGTATTCTTTAGCAATAACAGATTGCTAAAATGTATTTGATGGCAATAAACACAATGCAACCTCACCATCCTTGTGAGCTACGAATGGAAGGTTTAGAGCAGCTTAGAGGTCTACCTGCCGAGTCGTCAGCAGCCACCTGGCCCTCTCTGGTCCTGCCTTTGGCGGATAGGGGAGCATGGGCCCTGATCATATAATATATATTGTCACTCTCCCTTGCGTCTGCCATTCATAAGCGACCTTCAAAAACAATTAACGGTATCCTGGATCTTGAATCATGTTTTGCCATTATCATAAAATAACAACTAAGAATATTCCACGTAATTACAAGATTAAGAAATAACAAATAACGTCGTTTTAGAATATATATTCCCACAAGTTAAGAGTATATAATTCAAAAGTATTCATTAATAATATATTGTTATTACAATGAAATTACAACTAGGAATATTCAATGTAATCTCACTAATACAAACAACAAATGAAGTCCTTTTATAATATATAGTCCCATAAATTAAAAGTATATAAAAATTTCAAAAATAAAACAGATCAAAACATTCTCAGTCTCCTCCATCACAACTGGAATACACACCACCCTTCTTAGGATATAAATGGAATAGAACCTCCTCCTCCACCAATTCCCACTTTCCCCTATTCCCATTCCAAGCCTCCATCCCTCAACCAGAGCCTCCTATCCTCAGACTCAGGGATAGGTCTCCAGTTGATAAATGGACCAATATGACGAATGATTTTGTAACATAGTAAGCTAGCATACGTATCGCCTACTTATTTCCGGCAATATTCATGGTTTGTGGTAGCTGAAGTGGTAACGTCCCTGATTGGTGAACGCCAGACTGGGGTTCAAGTCCTGCTCAAACTAGTTAGGTTCTTTGGTTGCTACAACCTCACCATCCTTGTGAGCTAAGGGGTTTGGGGAAGCCTATAAGTTATCTGCTGAGTCATCAGCTGGCATTGCCTGGACCTCCTTGGTCCTAGCTTGGGTGGAGAGGGGCTTGGGCGTTGATCATATGTATATATGGTCAGTCATTAGGGCATTGCTCTACTCGATAGGGTTATGTCACTGTCCCTTGCCTCTGCCATTCATGAGCGGCCTTTAAACCTTTGGACGCTGATCATAATATCATTATGTATGCATGGTCAGTTTCTAGGGCATTGTTCTGCTAGCTAGGGCAATGTCACTGTCCCTTACCTCTGCCATTCATGAGTGCCCTTTAAACCTTAAAACCTCTAAACGCCCCCCCGCTCCCTCCATTTGTGCAGGAAACCAGACCACGGTTTAGGTTCCTTGTCTATCTATCTTTTTTCAATACAGTAAAGAACGACAAACAGAATATCCCTTGAGCTCATCAATAATTAATCTCTGAGAAAACTTGTAAGAAGAGAATCAGAGTTAAGATAAACTTCTTCGTCTTCTTCTTCTTCTTGCACCAAGAGAACGTGTTATGCGTCGGGAAAGTTTCCTGATAAAACGACCGAGAAAGGAGACGAGGAAAATCCTGGAACGGTTTAAGCTGACGAAGACAAACTTGGAATGACTTCAGAAAAGGAACCAAATGGGAATCTGATGGATGAATTCTTTTTAGGAATCTATTTATATATTTATTCGTCCCATGGTAAACAACATCTCCAATGCTATTTTGCGTAATAATAATAATAATAATAATAATAATAGTTTCAGCTGAAGAGGCAGTGAAAAAAGTGCGAAAGTTCCTGCTATTTTTAAATATACACCGCATATAATTGTAGATTTTAATACCCATATACACCGCATATAATTGTAGATTTTGATACCCAAGAAAGATAAAAGTCAATGACAATTCTTCTGTACATATACCTTTCGAATTCAGGTTTTTTATACTTAGAATTGAAATCAACTCATCTTCGCCATCGTAGTTAATTGGTAGGTTTGTGAATTGGCATTCGATTAATGAAAAACACGTTTAAATGTGCAAAATTTATCATTAATCGAATGGCAAGTCACAAACCTACCAATTACCTACGATGATGAAGATGGGTTGATTTCAATCCTAAGTAAAAAAAAAACCTGAATTCGACAGGTATATGTACAGAAGAATTGTCATTGACTTTTATCTTTCTTCGTGGCTAAGGTCAGTGTCATACAAGTATCCTGGCCCAGGGTTCGAAACCCAATTGGTCAGATACTATAGTCTTTGAGTGATTTCGCCGGGGTCTCTGATCCCGAGGTCGTTAAGAGAATCCAGACTTTTATGTATTAAATTATATGGCTTATTTGATATATATATATATATATATATATATATATGTACATATATATACACACATATATATATGTACATACACATGTATATATATATATATATATATACTGTACATACAACAAATGCATCCGTTTCTAGTTCTCAGCAGCCGGACAAAGGGTTCACACATCTTCTTAGTCATGTCTGGGGTTTGGGCATTTTCATCACCACGCTGGCCACTGCGGATTAATTATGGTGGGAGACTTTGTCTGATCGCTCATAGCAAACCAACTTAGTATGGGTGGCCCTGCCTAGTTCAGCTTTACTGATCATGGCGGTACTCAACCCCTTACACTTCGACAATGGATATTTGCATATATATTATATGTACACTATATGTACGTATATTATTATTATTATTATTATTATTAATAGTTATGCAACAACCAAGGCTGGAAGAAAAGTAACTAAAGAATATCCATACAAAACATTACCCCCAAGTAAAATTTTAAATAAAGCTTTAAATAAAATAATAATACAAATATTTAAATATTTTCACTTTGACTCGATTGAGTACATTTAACGTGTGTAGGACACACATATCAATCGGTACAGTTCGATTCTCACCCCCTAAGTTCAGAAGTTTAAACTTGCAACGAAACTTTACATACTGAACAGGTTGATATAAGTCTCTTCATATTTAAATAAAAACAGATCAGTTTTAACGATACTGATCCTGATATTTCACATTGTTTATCCATTACTTTTCATAAAGTTTATTTATTTCCTTATTCTATTTCCTCACTGGGCTATTTTCCATGTTGAATCCCTTAGGCTTATAGCAGCCTCCTGCTTTTCTAACTAAGGTAGTAGCTTAGCTAGTACTAGTAGTAGAAGTAATCTCTTTCCTCACTGGGCTATTTCTCCCTGTTGGAGCCCCTAGGCATGCACAATCCTGCTTTTCCAACTAAGGTTGTAACTTAGCTAGTAGTAGTAGTAGTAGTAGTAGTAGTCCTTTTCCTCACTGGGCTATTTTTCCATGTTGGATCCCTTGAGCTTATAGCATCCTGCTTTTCTAACTAGGGTTGTAGCTAAGCTTATAGCATCCTACTTTTTCAACTAGAGTTGTAATAATAATAATAATAATAATAATAATAATAATAATAATAATAATAATAATAACAAAAGATAACCATCCATATCTACAGTACATCACAGGACACGACTGACAAGTACCGAAAGAGACCTGGTAAGAGTATTGATATTGAACAATGTTGTAATTCTGTTCGGTTTAGAGCTACTGCATCCGGTGATTATGTTGATATTTAGTTTCTAGGTATTATGTTTTCACCCGACACCTGAAACTGTTCACATGTGGTTGTGAACTAATAAATTACGTTTGGTTGGGGGACAGTTAACTGAGAAAGGAACCATTGTACTGTACCTGCGCAGAAAGAGGAGCGTCAGTAGTATGACGAAAGTATTGGTAGATGAAAGAGTGCACGCGAGCCGAGATAAGATAAAATCGGAAAATTACAGTGAAACAGTGAGAAGTGCATGAGTAGTGAACTGAAGGGAGAAGTTAAAGAAGAGGGGCACAGTGAGAATTTCTGAAGACGTAGTGGTGAGACAAAAGGACAAGGGAGTGAGCAGCCGGTTGTAAAGGAATGCACCAAGTGTAACGAGGTGGTTGAGCCGGCGAATGGAATGACAGACCTTGGACAAGTAAGTTGCACAATTACACATGGGAAACTAGGTATGGTTGGAAATTCTCTGTGCAAGTGGTGGTGCAGCCATTAATTTTAGCCTTCTGGAATCACTCTAAATTTAAAATTTGTAGAGGCTGTGTACTTATTGCAAATGGAGATGTAGCCAGTAATTTTAGCCTTCTTGAAGCCCTTAAACATTGTAGCGGAAGTTTCCTGAGCATTCTTATTGGGTTTGATACATATTCTACTGAGAAATACTGATTAACAGTATAATTCTTTATACATCCTTATTCTACCCGACATATTTCCCTTCATCAGTTGCAAGACGGTTAAAATATATAAACATCTTTTGGAGAATTTTATGAAGGAAAAAACATAAAATATATATTTTCTCACTTCCGTGGTTTTAATCAATTTATATCAATAATTTCATTTGGGAATATTTTGAAGACCAAAATTTATGCATAAGGAAGTTAAATTTTTCTCTCAATTTCTAATGAACTTTTTATTTCGTCTTACTGAATAAAGAAGGGAAAACTAGTAACCATTATCTCATAGTTTCATAAACGTAATACGCTTACTGTATACATAAAAGGAGAAAAGCACAAACAACCTTCCCCCCAGCTTACCTCACCAACACCTACGCCACCCCCCTCCCCCCCACCCCCCGCTCCAGCCAACTTTGCAACCCCAAAGTGGCACGCAAATAACGGCCATGTAATTGAAGAACAGGAAAGCTTATTCAAGATCTTCATTTGAATAGTTTTGCCGTATTTCTATTGCTGATTTCCTTCAATTAAATAAAATGGGAAAAAAATGGTTTTTAATTTGTGTAAGTATATATATATATATATATATCATGTCATGGGTTTGGCAGTTTTCATCACTACGCAGGCTCCTGCAGACTGATGAAGGTGGGAGACTTTAGTCTGATCGCTCGCAGTAAAGCAACCTGGTATGGGTGCCCCTGACTAGTACAGCTTTGGTGATCGTGGCGATACACAAACCATTTCACCACGTTGAAGTATCCCCACAAAGAAAAGGATATAAAGGCGGCATATATATATATATATATATGCTACATATAGTATACTATGCATGTGTGTGTGTATATATATATATATATATATACATATATATATATATATGCTACATATAGTATACTATGCATGTGTGTGTATATATATATATATATATATATGCTACATATAGTATACTATGCATGTGTGTGTGTGTATATATATATATATATATATATTACTTGCTAAGTTACAGCCCTAGTTGGAAAAGCAAGATGCTATAAGCCCAGGGGCCCCAACACGGAAAAAAAGCCCAGTGAGGAAAGGAAACAAAGAAAAATAAAATATTTTAAGAACAGTAACATTAAAATAAATATTTCCTATATTAACTAAAAAAAATACGAGGAAGAGAAATAAAATAGAGAAGTGTCCGAGTGTACCCTCAAAGAAGAGAACTCTAACCCAAGACAGTGGAAGACCATGGTACAGGAGGTTATGGCACTACCCAGGACTAGAGAACAATGGTTTGATTTTGGAGTGTCCTCACCCTTCTCATAGAAGAGCTGCTTGCCATATCTGAAGAGTCTCTTCTACCCTAACCAAGAGGAAAGGAGCCACTGAATAATTACAGTGCAGTAGTTAACCCCTTGGGTGAAGAAGAATTGTTCGGTAATCTGTGTTAGTCAGGTGTATGAGGACAGGAGTCTGTAAAAAATATGCCAGACTACTCGGTGTATGTGTAGGCAAAGGGAAAGTAAACAGTGACAAGAGAGATGTATCCAATGTAGTACTGTCTGGCCCGTCAAAGGACCCCATAACTCTCTAGCGGTAATATCTCAAACGGGTGGCTGGTGCCCTGGCCAACCTACTACCTATATATATATATATATATATATACACCCAAACATTTTTACAGGCTATACAACCTTGAATATAAAGGCAGAAATAAGACTAAATAAAAAAAAATAAATGAATAAAAATAAAAATAAATTATGAAAAACCTAACACCAAACTTAACCTGAAGGAATAATGAACCAACATTAGGCCTATAAACAACAAACTGAACTTTACCAATAAACTCAGAATTCAACTAGCGGGGCACTCCTCCATGGCAGCGTTTTTCTGGACCTTGACCTTTGACCTTAACATTTATTAACTGGCGTGGATTTTCATAATCTCAAATATGAACTAAGTTTGAAGTCTGTGACAACGATGCCCAAACTTATTGTCTGATTACGCAAATTAGACATTTTGCTTGACCGGGACCTTGACCTTTGACCTTCCAAAATTTATTAATTTCAAGCTTTTTACATAACAGTTAATCCCTGCAAGTTTCATTACTCTACGATTAAAATTGTGGCCAGGAAGCTGTTCACAAACAAATCGCACACAAATATTACCTGAATTGGACATTTTGCTTGGCCGTGACCTTGACCTTTGAGCTTGGCCTTCCAAATTCAATCATTTTCCGTTTATCACATAACATGTAATCTCTAATGTTACATTACTTTACGAATAAAATTGTGGCCAGGAAACTGATCACAAACACACATACAAACCGGGGGTAAAACATAACCTTCTTCCAACTTCGTTGGCAGAGGTAAAAACATGTATATACAGCAAACAACAGGGGGAAAAATTATCACCATGGAATAAATTCTTTGGGGAAAAAAAAACTTGGCAAAGCTGAACGGATGTAATAATGTGTTGGGAAAAGTTTTCTGATAGAACACCCGACGACGGAGACCAACTTGGGATAACTATCATGGCACAAACCAAATGGGTGTTGGGAGAAGTGTGTTATTTTTATTTGTTCGTATTTACATATAGATGATGATGATGATTATAACACCGATAATAACAGCAATAAAAATATTGATAATTACAGCGATAATAACGATAATTACAAACTATAATTATAATAAGAATATCACTGATTATAACAATAATGAAAATATTGATAATTATAGCGGGAATTATAATAATAACGATAATAAAAACTAATAATGATAATAATAACAACAACGACAATAATAAAAATAATAATAATAATAATAATAATAATAATAATAATAATAATAATAATAATAAGACATTTCTGACCTCCGCCAAAGGTTAACGGAATCGCCCGTAGTCTAAGATATATCTGTGGTGGAAATTTCATCAAAATCCGTCAATTTGTTTTGACGTAATGCTGTCCACAGACAAATAAATAGACTCGAAAACATAACCTCCTTGGTAAAGGTAATAATAAACAATAACAATATCACTGCAAATACTAAACTTAAATAACATAGCAACTCTTCTGGGAGAAGGATACTCCAAAATCAAACCTTTGTTCTTTAGTCTTGGGTAGTGCCATAGCTTCTGTACCATGGTCATCCATTGTCTTGGGGTAGCGTTCTCCTGCTTGAGGGTACACTCGGGCACACTATTTTGTCTAATTTCTCTTCCTCTTGTTTTGTTAAAGTTTTCATAGTTTATATAGGAAATATTTATTTAAATGTTAATGTTCTTAAAATATTTTATTTTGCCCTGTTTCCTTTCCTCGCTGGGCTATTTTCACTGTTGGGGCCCCTGGGCTTAGAGCATCATGCTGTTCCAACTAGGGTTGTAGCTTAACAAGTAATAATAATAATAATAATAATAATAATAATAATATTCGATCGCGGAATTACTCTAAATATTCGACATCCGAAAGATATAATCCGGAAGGATTTGAAACCCAGAAATTAAATCCTAAAGAAGGATTATCCACATTATAACTTACCTGTAGTAACTTGGCCTATCCTTTTTCGCCGGTGTCTCCATGTGATGTCCTCTGGAAAGAAAAAAAAATGTTTATTGCAAAACATTTTGAAATATAATATAAAATTCTTTATCATAAGGTCTAATGCTACAAAATAATTTATTATTATTATTATTATCATTATTATTATTATTACTATTATTATTATCATTATTATTATCATTATTATTATCATTATTACTTGCTAAGCTACAACCCTAGTTGAAAAAGCAAGATGCTATAAGCCCAAGGGCTCCAATAGGGAAAAATAGCCCAGTGAGGAAAGGAAATAAGGAAATAAATAAGCGATCTGAGAAATAATGAACAATTATAAAAAATATATTAAAAACAGTAACATCAAAACAGATATTTCATAAATAGCCTACAAAAATACTTATGTCAGCCTGTTCAACGTATTATTATTATTATTATTATTATTATTATTATTATTATTTGCTAAGCTACAATCCTAGTTGGAAAAACAGGATGCTATTAAGCCCCCCAAAAAAAGGCTCCAACAAGGAAAAAATAGCCCAATGAGGAAAGGAAATAACGATATAAATAAACTACAAGAGAAATAATGAACAATTAAAATATTTTCTTTATCAGAAATAACGTTAAAAAGGCAAGATTTAGAGAAACAAGATAGAAGTGTGACTAGCTGTGACTAGATTGTGGAAGGGTCTAAGACAGTTGAACCGTTGGAACTTCAGAAGTTCAAACTTGCAGCGAATGTTTATTAGGTTAATTTTAACAAGGTGACACAAGTCTCTATTCATAGGTTATATATAACAGATCAATTTTAATGTTACTAATCTCAAGATATTTTATATCATTTATTCATTCATTTTCATATAATATATTTTCCTTTCCCCATTGGGCTATTTCTCCCTGTTAGAGCCCTTAGGCTTATAGCATCCAGATTTTCCAAGTTAGGTTGTAGCTTAGCTATTTGTAATATATATATATATATATACACCCTACTATATATATATATATATATATACATATATATATATATATATATACACCCTACTATATATATATATATATATATACATATATATTTACATATATATATATACATATATATATATATATTTACACCCTACTATATATATATATATATATATACACCCTACTATATATATATATACCCGACTATATATATATATATATACCCGACTATATATATATATATATACCCGACTATATATATATATATATATACACCCTACTATATATATATATATATACACACACCCTACTATATATATATACATATATATATATATATACACCCTACTATATATATACATATATATATACACCCTACTATATATATATATATATATATATTGTGATTTCTACACACAAACATATATATATATATATATATGTATATATATATACATATATATATATGTGTGTATATATATATATATATACATACATACATACATATACATACATATAAGCCAAGGTAACAACATACCTAACAAGTCCAATACAAAACTCCTTCACCTAGACCCATTCCAGTAGGCCTAACGTCACTAATGTTCAAAAGAAGCTTTTTTTTTTATTCAAGAAAAAATTACATCACTTCCAGAAATTGAATTACCAGCTTTGACATACGTTGGTCTTCTATAGTTGAATAAAGATTAAAGAAAAATACAAAGAAAAAAATTGTCTTTAATCTCACTTCTCGGAATGTCAAGAAAATAAGTCAATTGGTAATGTATGTGGGGGGGGGATGAGGCCAGCATTTACATTATGAAATAAAATAAAATCAAAAGATTAAATAATGTGGCTATATAATGGGATTGCAGCTATAGACTGAGGGGAGATGTTACAAAATTGATTAGTTATCATCATTATTATTATTATTATTATTATTATTATTATTATTATTATTATTATTATTATTATTATTATTATTACTATCATCATCATCTAAGCTATTTTCCTTGTTGGAGCTCTTGGGCTTAAAGCATCTTGCTTTTCCAACTAGGGTTATAGCCTAACTTGTAATAATAATAATAATAATAATAATAATACCCTAGTTGGAAAAGCAGGATGCTATAAGCCTAAGGGCTCCAACAGGGAATAATAGCCCAGCGAGGAAAGGAAATAAGGAAATAAATAAACTCTACGAGAAGTAATGAACAATCAGAATAAAATATATAAATAACAGTTGTGGTGGGCTATTGGAAACGTCCCTGCCTGGCGTTATGCTGGGCGTGAAATCGAGTCCTGCTCAAACTCGTTAGTTTCTTGTAGTGTCTGCACCCTCGCCATCCTTGTGAACTAAGGATGGCCGGTTCGGGGAGCCTATAGGTCTACCTGCTAGGTCATCAGCAAACATTGCATGGCTCCCCCTGGTCCTAGCTTGTGAGGTTAGGGGGCATGGGCGTCTACCTGCTGAGTCATCAGCAGCCATTACCTTGCCCTCCCTATTCCTAGCTTGGGAGGACAGAGGGCTTTGGCACTGACCATATGGATATGGTCAGTCTCTATGGCATTGTCCTGCTAGAGCATTGTCACTGTCCCTTGCCTCTGCCATTCATGAGCTACCTTTAAGCCTCTATACCCTCCCTCCCGCGCTGATAATAGATCAACCTGTTTAAGCTTGCCATCGCATGTTTCATATTGCTTGAATTTTGATGGCATTAATGCACTTAACTGTTTTGTATATAAACTCGTTATCTGTTGCGTAAACCTCACTAGCATTCACCTCTCCTCTCTTTTAGTACCTAACAGCTACCTTGCCACAGTCCACAAAAATTTCACTGTAATTTTCGTACACAATGCGACGAGATTCGAATTGCGTGACAATATTGTAATTCCATGTTCTTAACTATTAAGCAAACAGATTTTTTTTCCATATTAATTATTAACTACATGATGTGAACAGCATCGGGAACATTTCCTCTGCTGTTTATTTGGCCTTATTAAATGTTTCGCTTCCAACACATTCTGGATCTCTTCGAACTATTTTTATGGGTGATTAAACGGTTTCCTCTTCACAGATGTTCGGATAACATAGACGTTCATTTTTTTTTCTTTCTACCTCAAGTGAGTGAATACGTTTAAAAGGTTTAAAGGCCGCTCATGAACAGTGACATTGCCCTATCAAGCAGGACAATGCCCAAAAAGACTGGCCATATCTACATATGTCCTAATCCTTGTATGCAATATATGTAGAAGTATGTGTTTTATACAATGAGATTAATGGCATTTTTAAGAGTAATATGACTGTCATAAATTGTAGGGCGCGATCACTGAACTCTTGTTATAGGTGACGTGTGCCAAGTCTCATAAGTGACGTATGGTAAGCCTATTGGTGACAGTATATTTCCATCTCAGTGGAGAATTCCACAAAATCTAAAAACTCAGAATGTTAACAGAGCAACATTGCATTTACTTGCCAGGGTTAAGCAGTACCTCTCGAGGACAAGTAGGTACTCGTCGAAGAGTATCGGGCTGTGTAAAGTGTACTCGCGAACATTTTTATAAAAAAAGTGAAAGAACCCATGTTCCGATGTCTCATTATCCGTTGACATGGGACAAACAGGATCAGCACCCCATCCTCCTCTCCACCCAAGCCAGGACCAAGCAGGGCCAGGCAATGGCTGCGGATGACTCAACAGATATACCCCTCACGAGGAAAGATGAGGCTGCAGCGACCAATGGAACTAACGAGTTTGAGCGGGTCTCGAACCCCAGTCTGAATTCACCAGTCAGGGACGTTACGACATTGGCTACCAGAATCAAAGCGTTGAAAGAGATAAAAAAAAAATCATTAGCAATATAGTGAATGAGCGTGTATGAAACATATGCGGTACATGACAGAGCAACTCTCCAAAATATTTTGAACAATAGTACACTATTCGTGGATTTAATCTGGGGCACTTTGTTGAACCAATAACTATTATGTACTGACAGGAAAAAGCCTTGCACAGGAGGAAAAAATAGAATGAAACTAGCTCAATAAGCCATGAAATTCATTATTATTATTATTATTATTATTATTATTATTATTATTATTATTATTATTATTATTACTTGCTAAGCTACAACCCTAGTTGGGAAAGCAGGATGCTATAAGCCCAAGGGCTCCAACAGAGAAAATAGCCTAGTGAGGAAAGAAAATATGGAAAAACTACAAGAGGTTTAAGGACAATAGTAACATTAAAATAAATCTTTCATATACAAACTATAAAAAAAACTTGTAAAATGACATATAGAGGTTTTAGCTGTGGAAAAAAATATACAGAATACACGCTATTGTAATGGAATGATGCAGCATATGGTAATGGTTTTAGAGCGCTCTTGAAAAGGACAAAGCGCGCAATTGTAAGGCACATGTTCCAACGAGCATTGGATAATGCTAAGTGGACTTTAAAGAGAAAGGATTAATGATAATATGAAAAAAATAGTTCTCGTTGCGAGTCTTGTCACTCCGATTGAATTAGGTATATATGCCAACTTAACCCCAAATATGTTAAACGTTATTTCATGTAGGCCTAATGACTTTGCAAGTCTACATTCATTCTTTGAGAACAGACAATCATAAGGCAGAAAAAGAATATAATCTAATCATATATATATATATATATATATATTATATATATATTATACATATACTGTATATATATATATATATATATATTTATATATATATATATATATATATACTGTATATATATATATATATATATATATCATCTCGGCTAGATTTCGCCAGTCGTCTATATTTTGAGCTTTTAAATCGACATTTCTCCATCCATCGTCTCCTACTTCACGCTTCAGTCCTCAACCATGTAGGCCTGAGTCTTCCAACTCTTCTAGCACCTTATGGAGCCCAGTTAAACATACTGTATGCTTATACACAACTCTTTAAGTGTACTGTATAATCAAGATAGAAACTGTTGTCAACATCAAAATGAATAAATATAACCTTTAAGTAAGGTGGAATATATATATATATATATATATATATGTGTGTGTGTGTGCATAGTATTCAAAAGAATCACTTGCAGTTAGTTATGTGAAGAATATTCTTCACTCTTCTTTCAATCGTATTTTTAGCTCTCTTCTACTAATACTATAGCTACCCCTTAAACATTCTCTCCTACATCTAGTTTTCTTTAACGAAACATAGGGAGGACTAACCTAAACTTGTTGACAGTGGCGCACGCCATGCTCGTGACGTCACAGCGTAGATACGCACAATAGAGGGCCTTAGTCGTAACCCCGGCGTATGTTGGTTCTTTCCTTAAACTACGTAGGTCGAGATTAAATTCCTAAACTGAATTTTAAATATAAATTTCAATACTGCTGAATTAATGCATCTTATATTTCTCAATACCAATTAAGGTTTGTTAATTTTAAGATGTATGCCCATCGTACCAGTCCATTGCTGATTAATCATTTAAAATATCAATTTTTAGCAAGCCAGAATAGGTAGGATTGCTGTATATATAACTTCCCTCAGAGCAGCAAGATTTATCTGAGTATTTAGTACAAAATCCTGCCTCCTCTGCACTCCTTGCAACAATATATTGCCCTGTCCTTAAGTCCCGATATGGCAACCCCAATGGATTACCGTGCGCATCAAGCTCCTCACCTGTCTGGAAAGGTGAAGCCAGGTGATCTCTTCGACCGTAGAGTCGACCCCCATTCATCAAGAAGCTGTCGTGACCGAGTGACCGGCCCGGTCAGTAGTTAATCCGTGCACTTCTGGCTCACCCCCCCCCCCTCTCTCTCCCAAAACTCGACTCGCAAAGGAAAGGATTGCTGCCGGTCGGAGAGATTGAGAAGAAGAGGACCCTGATGTACCTAGTTACAGCTACAGTGAGAATTCTTGGGGTGAGCCAGGCAAGAGATTAGTGCGACAACCAGGTCAACAGCTATCACGGGCATAGGATTAATCTCAAAGGAGTGCAGGTACTACATCAATGGCCATTTAGTTTTCCCCCATTTTTTTATTAGCTTAGACTAATTTTAATTTTATAGGGAACCTGGCTAATTACACTATTCGGACTGTGTGCGGTGGGATTGTGTGTATATATTTTTTCTATACAATTTTTTGCCTTTTGAGACTAACATAGTCTCTGGGTCACGTGGGCCACGTGCCAGACCCCATTTTGATTTTTGATTATTGCAGACCGCGTGTCTAAACCATCATCTTTATAATTTTGAATTGCTTTTAATTTGCATTCTCTTTATTATTCCATTTTTGTCTTTGTTAAGATGCCCGTTTCTTTTATGTAAATTTGTGAATAAATCAATATTTGGTTAATTAAACCTCCTTAGTATTTTTGCTCCCTCATTTATTTTAATGTGTGAAATGAATAGTTGATCACGGGACAAAGTACCCAATATTTAAAGAGAAAACCTAAGTAAGTCTATAGGTGGTAACAGCGAGGAACTTTGCATTAATATATTTGCTTCGAAGGTAAAGATCCTTATCTTTAAACTTTTATACTACTTTACATCACTGCTCCCATTTTGAATTTTGTCTTAATTACATTAACGTAAAATAACTGTCCAGCATTTCATTGGGGTAGCTGGGACAGAGCCGGAACAGAGCCTGAGAATGAGATGACTATAGACCTGACAAAGCTAGAGTAGGCCATAAAGTATTGTTAATCCTACGTGTGGAGTTCTTCGGCCTCTGGATAGTAAATTTCCCTTTTGTATTTTAGAGTGATGGTTTGTGAATTGTGACAGTAAAGTATTAGCAGGGTGTTTGTGCCCCGAGAGTAAGTGCTCATATCCTCCCCTGTTGAACTTTATGTAACTGTTATAAGGAGACTTTCCCGGACTAAGTTCCCACTCAGAACATAACCCTAAAAAATTCTCCACAAGTTACATATAGGCCTACCCATCACCACCTATCTATTTCCAACTTTTCCCCCTTAAACTACTAGCAGGCCTAACCAGCCAGCCTTTCAATGAGTCTCCAGTGACCAACTATTAAAATATTTAGAAACCGAGAAAATATTTATTCCTCAAAAGAAAGGGAAATTCTATCGAACAATTCACTCGTTTTGGAGTTTACGCGATCGAACGGTTCATCGAACCCGGTTGACGAATCTGCATGTCAAACGGTTGGAAAAGGTGGAGTCAGCCACAAATGCACAAGGCTTGTGGACAACGAAGCCCCGCCTACCAAAGTCAGGCGAGAACACAGACTTTCCTCCAACCGTTCGACGAGCGTGTTCGACAACTGAATACCCGTTCCCACGTTCGAACATCATTTCAAACACTTGTCTGTCGAACGCGTGTAAACCCGGCTTATAACGAACGGATATCAGCCTAAAGAACTCCGATGAAGATGGATCACCTCTGGTTGCACATCTCGCCCCAACTCACAATGAAGGCGAGATAATTCTCAAAACGGGATTCAAAGGGCACACTAAAATACAGTTCAGGTCTTTTGAGAGAGAGAGAGAGAGAGAGAGAGAGAGAGAGAGAGAGAGAGAGAGAGAGAGAGAGAGAGAGAATTTTTTGGTTCAAACATGTTTTTGTGTTGAGCAGGCTGACCTAAGTCTTTCTTCGTAGTCTGTGCATGAAAGTTCTAATTTAGCGTTGTATCTGATCTTAAAGTATTTTATATTTTCTATGCATTACTTACTAATTAAATTTAGTTTATTTATTTTTCTATTTCCTTTGCTCACTGGGCTATTTTCCCTGTTGGCCCCCTTAGACTTGTAGCATCTTTCTTCTTCAACTAGTGTTGTAGCTTAGCTAATAATAATAATAATAATAATAATAATAATAATAATAATAATAATAATAATAATAGTTTACAACAACTGAACATATGCTTCATTGCATATTAATATTCAATTTATATATATATATATATATATATATATATATATATATATATATATATATATATATATATATCAAATATTGACTATATGTGTATGCATATATACAAACTAGGGAAAGAATAAAGATGGTATTAGCATTAAGAGTCTGAGAAAGAGCAAGATGGAAACGAGAGCAAACTAAAGTAGACGATATTCTAACGTTAGAAAAAGAAATGGACATGGGCAGGACATATAAGGAGAATGACAGACAATAGATGGGCATTAAGAATAACAGAATGGGTCCCTAGAGATTGCCAAAGAAGCTGGGGAAGGAAGAGAAGACGATGGATTGACTAAATAAGACCATTTAAGGGTGGAATGTCGTGTCTGAGGCGTTTGTCCTGCAGTGCGTATGTGTTGGTTAAAAGGA
>NC_090743.1:15444505-15462005 GCF_036898095.1 Palaemon carinicauda
AACTATTTCTATAACTTTATAATGAAGAGAAACAAAAAGGAAACGAAAAAATTAATGAAAAGGAAAGAAAAATAAACCTAATAAATTTTTATATTTGCTGTTTTAATGTGAAAAAAAATTATATCTTATTTCAAACTATTTCTATAACTTTATAATGAAGAGAAACAAAAAGGAAACGAAAAAATTAATGAAAAGGAAAGAAAAATAAACCTAATAAATTTTTATATTTGCTGTTTGAATGTAAAAATAAAATGATGTCTTATTTCATGCACACACTTATTTTCCTCTATTACCAATCAAGACCCAAAACTTTTGTTTTAAATAAAAATAAACTGAAAAATAAACCCAAGAAATTTTTAAGTTTGCTGTTTGAATGTAAAAATAAAATTATGTTTTATTTCATCAACATACTTATTCTTCTTTATTACCTTAAAATGAAGAGCAAAACAAATTTTTTCTGTTTGCTGTTTTAATGTAAAAATAAAATGATTTCTTATTTCAACACACTTTTTTCTCTATTACCTTAAAATCCACAGCCTAAAAACTTTTCATGTTTGCTGCTTTTAATGTTAAAATAAAATGCTTTTTTAATACTTGTACATATTTTATGTCTGCTATTTATATGTAAATCAAATGCTTTCTTATTGAAACAAAAATAAAGGGCAACAAAAAATACAAACAAAAAAGATACGTTTCTTCTCCTCAATGCAATGGTGTCTCTGACAGAAAGCATTGTTGTCTCTTCCGAAGCCAATCCAAGAATGTCCTCGGGTTGGAGAAGCCCCGTTTTTATATGGAGTGGCCAATTCGTGAACTGACGTGAACGATGCGGAAACGATGCGGAATGATGAGCGAACTCGCGTGAACGTGTCGTGAACTTCTCGTGAACTACGCGTGCCAATTCGTGCCTTCGCGTGAACGTCACGTGAACGATGCGCGAACTGGAGTGAACTGGTCGTGAACAGTGCGGGAAAAACACCAGTGCGTGGCAAAAATGCGCGCAAGTGTCAGGTAGGCTTTAGCGAGGCAGATTTGCACCGACTCACATCGGTGCCCTTTTAGTTCGGAAAAGTTTGCTGATCGCTGATTGGTTAGAATTATCTTGTCCAACCAATCAGCGATCGGGAAACTTTTCCGAGGTTAAAGGGCACCGCTGCGAGTCGGTGTAAATCTGCCTCGCTAAAAGAAATAACCTATAGGTTGGTTTGCTGTAAGCTATCAGACAAGTCTCCCACCATCAACAACCCGCAGTGATGAAAACTGGCCATATCTGAGGCCTTTGTCCTGCAGTGTACTGAAACCAACTGCAGTTGTTGTAGTTGTTGTATATGTATGCTCTATGAAGTACTGCACAGGTCACAGGTGCAATTCCATTTTCTTTTTTGTTTTTTTACGAATAAGGTGTGTTTTTAAATCCTGTCATTACCAGATAATAAAACTCAGTATAAACTACCAAAAACATTACATAAAAATAGATATATTAAATCGTATTTAAGTTGACATGAATAGGAAGTTAGATAATAATGTAAAATAAACACACTCGTGATCATTAAACTCATTTTTAATAGTCTTTTGTTCCGGCAAAAGTCTTAAATTACAACAATTATGATTCTATACCAACCACCACATGTCTTACCAATCTCAACGTCGAGATGGAGTGGTGCCATAATGGTGTTTCTACATATTGAATATTTCTTCTTTAAAGAAAATTAACAGCACTAACGATATCCGGGAACAATGTAGTACTAATTGATAATTATGAAGGAATAATTTGAAAGACAGTATCTTATCGCGGCAAATCAAAATGGAAATAATAATAGGAAATGGCAACATGGCTCAGATGGCTTCCGAAACTGCAAGCTTATGAGACAACCAAATTTGTGATTGTCCGAATTTCATATCATATATCAAGCTTGTTCATTTAATTATCATTCTTAATTTGTTTGTGTTTGTTGATTTATTACAGAATATAAACAGTTTTCAATACACGCGAACAATCTGAAGTGTCTGGCCTTCGCGTTGTTTGTGAAGCAAAAATGTGGTATATTTCCATGTCTAAAGTGTCATTTTTCATTGTTATTTTATCTAAATCAAATGGATTAATGACGAAGATGAAACAAGACATAACTATAAGGAATTTTATACTTGCAAAAGAAAAAAAATGAAATGGTTTTCTTTCACTAAAAAAAAATATCTCAATTCCGTTAAGTTATAGAAAATAAATAATTATAGAATGATAAGTTAGTGTTAAATTATCTATGAAATCTAAGAAATAAAAGGGTACTAAAGAGTAATTTTATAATGGATAAACTTTGGACCTTCAAAAAAAGAAAAAAAAATCTGTTATCACTGTACATAGCATTAAGTGTAATATATATAAAAAACATTGCTATGAAATTATTTAAATTTTACCTCCCTATTGGTCTGAAGACCCCGCCCACTCTAGATTTCAACCAATCAGCAAAGGGAATGTGATCGGTGAGCCAGCTCTATGGTTCTATACCATTATTATCATATAGCATTTTATCATTAATTTCTGCATTATTTTATATCGGAAGTATTGCTAGGCATCAAAGCTACTCGATATATACCAGACAATTAATGTAATTGAGGGCGTGTTGAAGAATATTAATGTTATACCAAAAAACAAAACAAAAACAGCTCAGTTACTACAGAAGTACCGTAATAAGTTTTATGGTCCTTGGTTGGACTGACGTAGGGGTGGCGATGTTATCTAGTTTAGTAACGTTTGTGATCTCATCTACACCTATGACGCAGTGTTGCCAGACATGCGGATTTATCCCTAGATTTGAGGATTTTGTGTCTACAAATTTCTATGAACAAAGATGAGTAAACCTTTATATTATTGCAATTAGTTTGCTAGCATTTATATGAAGTATAGTGAGTAATTTTTATATTAGTAAAGCTTACAGAAGAAAATATATTTGTGGAAATAGGGATTTATGGGTTGTTTTGGAGATTTTTTATCATGAGTTTTGTGGATTTATAGACTAACCCATCTGGTAATACTGATGATTTACGTCTAGTTCCTATAATTAATCTAGTGTTCTGTTTCGTGAAATAATATAGAAGTTACAGGAAGATCACTTGGCTATAAGGTAAGAGTGGCAAAAGTTTCCTTTTCTAGGCCTAGGATTTCAATTTATCAAATGGCTCTTAATCTTCTGTTTCGTATATTTCAAGTCCACCTACTTATTATTATTATTATTATTATTATTATTATTATTATTATTATTATTATTATTAGTTGCTAGGCTACATCCCTATTTGGAAAAGCAGGATGCTGCTATAAGCCTAAGGGCTCCAACGGGGAAAATAGCCCATTGAGGAAAGGAAATTAATAAACTACAAGAGAAGTAATGAACAATATAAGATATTTTAAAAAACTGTAACAACATTAGGATAGATCTTTCATCTATAAGCTATAAAAACTTAAAAAAAAAAAAAAAGGTATTTGTTTACAAGAGTGGTAAATGCTGGGAAAGCTAAAATTAGCAAGATATGTTGCGCAAGGGGGGAGGGAGGGGGAAGGGGCTGATTGAGGAGGTACTAAACAATCTGGAAAAAAATCTCAACATAGTCAATCAAAGAGAGGTTCGTGACGTCAGCTTACATTTGGTATACAGTACATTCAAAATGTATACTAGATTAAAAATGAATCAATTACTCAAAAGTGTCATGATTTGTGAATTGTATATTTTATTCGGTAGAAGGAATTATGTAGTTGTCATGGGTGACTTAGATGCTAGAGTGGGCGCTGGAGAGGTAGAAGGTGTCGTTGGGAACTATGGCGTACCAGGTGAAAATGAGAGTGGTGAGAGACTGGTAGATATGTGTGTTGAGTAAGAGATGGTGATAAGTAATAGCTTTTTCAAAAAGAAAGATAAAAATAAGTATACATGGGTAAGAGTGGCAAATGGAAGTGTAGTAGAAAGGGCATTAATGGATTATGTGTTGATAACTAAAAGAATGTTGGGAAGATTGAAAGACGTGCACGTGTTTAGGGGTATGGCTAACGGTATGTCTGATCATTTTTTGGTGGAAGGAAAATTAGTTGTAGCAAAAGAATGGGGAAGTAGAGTAGGTGGATGTAAAAGGGAGGTAGTGAGGGTTGAAGAGCTCATAAAACCGGGGGTAAAAAGTAAATATCAGGAAAGGTTGAAAATGATATATGACGAAGTGAAAGTAAGAGAAACTGGCAATTTAGAGGAGTGGAAGTTAGTAAAAGAAAATTTTGTTGGGATTGCAAGTGATGGGTGTGGAAAGAAGGTTGTTGGAGGCAGCATGAGGAAGGGCAGTGAATGGTGGAATGAAGGAGTGAAGGTAAAAGTGGAAGAGAAAAAGAGGGGTTTTGAAGAATGGCTGCAGAGTAATAGTATAGAGAAGTATGAAAAATATAAAGAGAAAAATGTGGAAGTAAAGCGCAAGGTACGTGAGGCAAAGAGGGCAGCTGACCTGAGGTGGGGTCAGGGATTGGGTCATTCATATGAAGAGAATAAGAAGAAGTTTTGGAAAGAAGTGAAGAGAGTAAGGAAGGCTGGCTCAAGAATTGAAGAGACAGTGAAAGATGGAAATGGAAGGTTGTTAAAAGGAGAGGAGGTAAGGAAAAGATGGGCAGAATATTTTGAAAGTTTACTGAATGTTGAGGATAATAGGGAGGCAGATATAATTTCTGTTGCAGGTGTTGAGGTGCCAGTGATGGGAGATGAAAATAAGAGAGAGATTACAATAGATGAAATGAGGAGAGCACTAGATGAAACGAGAGTAGGAAAAGCATCTGGTATGGATGGTGTGAGAGCTGAGATGTTGAAGGAGGGGGGTGTGACTGTACTTGAATGGTTGGTGAGATTGTTTAATATGTGTTTTGTGTTGTCAATGGTACCAGTAGATTGGGTTTGTGCATGTAATGTACCACTATATAAGGGTAAGGGAGATGTGCATGAGTGTTGTAATTCAAGAGGTATTAGTTTGTTGAGTGTAGTTGGAAAAGTGTATGGTAGAGTACTGATTAATAGGATCAAGGATAAAACAGAGAATGCAATCTTAGAAATACAGGGTGGTTTTAGAAGAGGTAGGGGTTGTATGAATCAGATTTTTACAGTTAGGCAGATATGCGAGAAATATTTAGCAAAAGGTAAGGAGGTGTATGTTGCGTTTATGGATCTGGAGAAAGCGTATGATAGAGTTGATAGGGAAGCAATGTGGAATATGATGAGTTTATATGGAGTTGGTGGAAGGTTGTTGCAAGCAGTGAAAAGTTTCTACAAAGGTAGTAAAGCATGTGTAAGGATAGGAAATGAAGTGAGTGATTGGTTTCCGGTGAGAGTGGGGTTGAGACAGGGATGTGTGATGTCGCCGTGGTTGTTTAACTTGAATGTTGATGGAGTGGTGAGAGAGGTGAATGCTCGAGTGCTTGGACGAGGATTAAAACTGGTAGACGAGAATGACCATGAATGGGAGGTAAATCAGTTTTTGTTTGCGGATGATACTGTACTGGTTGCAGACACAGAAGAGAAGCTTGGACGATTAGTGACAGAATTTGGAAGAGTGTGTGAGAGAAGGAAGTTGAGAGTTAATGTGGGTAAGAGTAAGGTTATGAGATGTACGAGAAGGGAAGGTGGTGCAAGGTTGAATGTCATGTTGAATGGAGTTACTTGAGGAGGTGGATCAGTTTAAGTACTTGGGGTCTGTTGTTGCAGCAAATGGTGAAGTGGAAGCAGATGTACGTCAGAGAGTGAATGAAGGTTGCAAAGTGTTGGGGTCAGTTAAGGGAGTAGTAAAAAATAGAGGGTTGGGCATGAATGTAAAGAGAGTTCTATATGAGAAAGTGATTGTACCAACTGTGATGTATGGATCGGAGTTGTGGGGAATGAAAGTGATGGAGAGACAGAAATTGATTGTGTTTGAGATGAAGTGTCTAAGGAGTATGGCTGGTGTATCTCGAGTAGATAGGGTTAGGAACGAAGTGGTGAGGGTGAGAACGGGTGTAAGAAATGAGTTAGCAGCTAGAGTGGATATGAATGTGTTGAGGTGGTTTGGCCATGTTGAGAGAATGGAAAATGGCTGTCTGCTAAAGAAGGTGATGAATGCAAGAGTTGATGGGAGAAGTACGAGAGGAAGGCCAAGGTTTGGGTGGATGGATGGAGTAAAGGAAGCTGTGGGTGATAGGAGGATAGATGTGAGCGAGGCAAGAGAGCGTGCTAGAAATAGGAATGAATGGCGAGCGATTGTGACTCAGTTCCGGTATGCCCTGCTGCTGCCTCCGATGCCTTAGATGACCGCGGAGGTAGCAGCAGTAGGGGATTCAGCATTATGAAGCTTCATCTGTGGTGGATAATGTGGGAGGGTGGGCTGTGACACCCTAGCAGTACCAGCTGAACTCGGTTGAGTCCCTTGTTAGGCTGGGAGGAACGTAGAGAGTAGAGGTCCACTTTTTGTTTTTGTTTCTTTGTTGATGTCGGCTACCCCCAAAAATTGGGGGAAGTACCTTGGTATATGTATGTATGTATGTATTCAGTAATACTTGACAATAAATCTTATTTTTTAAAAAGAAACTTATGAAAATGACTATTTTTTTTTTTTTTGCAGCGTATGACTGTTTTCATTGGCGGGAAATTGGCAGGCATCCTTAGGCAGTGGTCAATAGATGGCGTTAGTGTAGCAAAACGTCGTCTGGGAAAACTAGGCACTCAAAATAGTCAAAAAAACACTTTAATAAGATTTATTATCAAATATTTACCAAATATAAAATATACATTTCACAAATAGTGACACTTTTGAGTAATTGATCCATTTTTAATTTAGTATATATTTTGAGTATAAACCATAGGTGCTACTATAGTGAGGTCTATCGCCATATGTCGCCTACCCAGGTGCAAGGCCAATAGCCCAGGTGGAGGGTGAGGTGTACCGCGTGACCAGCGTCCCAGAGCCCCCGCACCTAACCATCGAACATGTGAACTGCCCAAATCCATCAAAAACGTGACCTGCCTATATAAAAGGAAGCAAATGGAGCTCCTAAATCAGTTTTTCCCTCGGCCTAAAACAGATATCATCTATTGAGGGATAGTCTGTAAGATCTTGTATCATTGCCTGAATGGTATTTGATAACCGTTAATGGTCTAGCAAATTTGGCTAACCTAATTCATTATTAGTTGATTTGTAAAAGATAGCAGCAGTAGAATAAAGTAGCTGCTGTTGATGGAAGGTTGATAAGCAACTAAATTCAAGTATTAACTTTGCATAATAGAAAATCGATGATGGATATAATAGATACTGATGACTGCAAAGAACCTTGAATACAATCAAAATTTATTTCGTATCGAAAATAATTTATATTGAGGTACATGAGGACGCTATCACATTCTGGCAGAGGGTTTCAAAAATTTGTTTTATTGACAAATATAAAAAAGCTATTTAGTCTCTGAACGGCATAATTTTCTGAAATTTTGTCATAAATCTGATATACCTTTTTTTCCCCAAAATGCATTTTCCTCTAATTTGCCTGAAAAAATAAACGAATAGATGGTATAAGTACGAAATGATTCCCCGTTCTAATACCCTGATTGTAAGTTATCAATGATGGTATAATTGCTAGTAGGTTCATCTTGAGAAATTAAAAACCTTTGAGATCATACTAACTTCTTATCAATTTCATGCACAAAGGTCTTTATAATCTTGATTCAAACAGGCTTAGCTCTGTATGATAAAGTCCTTATTTACAGTGATCAAGTGCCCGAATTACCACAGCTATGTGGTGCTAGATGTGGGTCTGTTGACCGGGTGAATTACGCCAGGTAGACGGGCGCTTAACAAGCGAAAAATGCATTACTATCCATGAAGCTCTAGTTCGGATTGTTCGAGCAATAGCTATCCATACAAGCACCTCAGCCTATCAGGGTATTAGTTAAACCACAATTTCTAAAGCTGGTGCCGTAAGCGGTGAAAAGGAAAAACCAAATATTAAAATATCTCGGAAATAAATGTTTAATTGTCCTTTTAATCGCCAAATCATACAGCTGAGGAGTTATACTCATGGATTCCTAAATATTTTCTCTCATTCTTTAGATTTTATTTCCTAGGCTTCTTCCTCTATCCCCTGATTCATTATATAACATTTGTGTTCCTTTCTGTCATTATTTATTCATTTATCATTATCTTTAAAATGAATGCCCTTCTGCCTCGGTGCTCGTCTTAGGGCGTCACCTTTGGTTCTTTACTTCTCAGTGTGCCTCCATAAAAGAAATCTTTCGCAGGTGGCAGCATGAAACTCCTTCACTTGACCATTCCAATTTTGAACTATTTGATATTTGTGTGAAGCCAAGACAAGATATTCATTAGCTTGATTCCGGAATAAGGCGTTTGGAGATCTGTATTTCATTTTCCTCTATGTTCGTTTTTACAATCTCCCTCAAACTAAAAAGAAATTGTATTGTGAAGCATGCTTCCATGAATAAGTGGTGCCATTCAGATTTTCTATACAATATATATCCCATTCCTTTATCATTATTCAAGTTAACGAAAATATCTTAGTTGATTTTAAAGGAACCCGTTAAATTTTCCTACAGAGCATTTAAGGTATATAGAGGAGTACAAAATATAATGATCAAACTATATGCAGCCTTACTAATGTAGGTATATGGACCCTAAAGGAAGCAAATCCCTCAAACGCCCAAAAGCAAAATACGACTCACTAATTATAGTTTTTTTTCCCCCAAAATCACCCATTTGGATAAGCAATTGAATCTAAAAAAATAATCCAGTTATTTATAGCCTGTAATAAATATCTCCAATTTTGCCATTTGGTCTCGATAAAGATTGAATTAGCAATATGGCAAAGATTTTACTGTATATGTTTAAAATTTTAGTTCAAATGGCAATGCTAACCATTCGAGGCCAAGATAACACGGTGAAACGACAAAGCTCAACGAATGGGAATGTAAAAAAAAAAAAAAAAAAAAAAAAAAAAATGATGAATAAAACGAAGAGTGGCTTAGGGTCTAATGACTGAAACGGCGCATACTCCTGAATCTGAATAACTTGGGAAATATTTTACAAGAAAGTATCCTCACGCCTTACGGAATGTTACAATCTATGGATATCTATAAATTAGAAGTAGTTTTTAGCAGTCAAGCTAGCATCTGGAAAATAACGATAAGCTTTTAGGAGTATAATACAATCCTTTCTATTAGAAACATTGCATAATAATGACAAACAAAATTTTATATGCATAAATGTCGAAAAAGGAATTTATGTGCTGGTAGTTTACTTCATTAACTAGAGTAAGATAAATCTCTCTCTCTCTCTCTCTCTCTCTCTCTCTCTCTCTCTCTCTCTCTCTCTCTCTCTTCTCTGAATGTTTTTTAGGTGGGGGTATTTGTTTTATAAGAGCACGCTCTCCATTTACTCCAAATTATGCAATCCTGCAGCTTTCCTCTTTTTGTACAGTAATGTCGGTTCCAGGTCGTTTAGTACCTCCTCAGCCTACCCCTCCCCCTCCCCCCCTTGCGCAACATATCTTGCTATTTTTTGCTTTCCCAGCATTTAAAGAACCTCCTAATTACTGTACAAAAAGAGGAGAGCTGTAGGATTGCATAATTTTGGAGCAAATGGAGAGCGTGCATTTGTAAACAAATACCTTTGTGGGTGTAACCCATGTATGGTGTTTTTTATTAATATTTTACAACATAGAACCATAATTGAAACTACTTTTTTCTTTCGTCGGTAACCTGAACAAGACTAATGTCAAAATAATCTAATATAGCTGTTAACGGAAGGAATTGTATAGCTACGACAATCCAAGATTTTCTACATGATTTTGTGGGTTCATATATATATATATATATATATATATATATATATATATATATATATATATATATATATATATATATATACACACACACAGTTTAGATATGTGTGTGTTTGTGTATTCAGTATTTGTAGTGAATATTTGAGACGTCAAATGATAACCAAGAATGAAATAAGGCAACTCGATTTGTAACATTTCAGTGCTTTGACTAACAAAGACAGCCCTTTACTCTTTGATTCGCTAAGGTTGGAGGAGGCTCCGCCCATTTCGTAGCAGTAGAGACATCTGACGAAAGATTTCCCCTGGGTGTCGGCGTTCTTTTGATTCTAACTGTACAAGCCCACCTCATCAGATTAAGTATAGATTCGTTTAGAAGGATCAAATAGCTGGACTATGAAAGATAGAGAGAAAAAGGAACTTTTTTTTTTTTTTTTTTTAGGAGGAAATATTCTTTGATGAAGAAGTACAAGCCTACATCATTGAATCAAATTCCTTTTTCTCTCTATCTTCCATAGTCCAGCCACTTGATCCTTCCAACACAGTCTGTACTAAATCCGATGTTGTAGGCTTGTACTTCTACATCGAAGAATATTTCCTCCTCTAAAAAAAAAGTTCCCTTTTCTCTCCATCTTCCATAGTCCAGCCACATGATCCTTCCAACTGATTCTATACTTTATCCAATGATGTAGGCTTGTACTTCTGCATCAAAGAATATTTCCTCCTAAATAAAAAGTTCCTTTTTCTCTATATCTTCCATAGTCCAGCCAATTGATCCTTCCAACTGATTTTGTATATAAGTAAATAAATATATATATATATATATATATATATATATATATATATATATATATTATGTATATATATATATATATATGTATATATATATATATATATTATATGTATGTATGTATATATATATATATATATATATATATATATATATATATATATATATATGTGTGTGTGTGTGTGTGTGTGTGTGTGTGTGTGTGTATATGTATATTGTATATGTGTGTGTAAATACTGTTTTGACAGTCCTTTGACTTCATTTCAACAAGTATTGTAATTGTCACTAGTCCAGTTTTTTATATTGTGTAGTTTTCGTAGTATTTCACTTTGCTGAACATTTTTTTATTTTTCGTTACTACATGATGGAATAAAGATGAGAGATGATTCGAAGTGTTCTTGGTGTCGTGCATACACACACACACACACACATATATATATATATATATATATATATATATATATATACTGTATATATATATATGTATATATATATATATATATATATATATATATATATATATATATATATTTATTTATATATACATATATATGTACATGTTTATTTGTTTATAGATATGTATATCTATATTTATATGTAGTATATATATACATATATATGTGTGTATATATATATTTATATATATATGTATATATATACATACATGTACTGTATATAAACATATATATGTATATATATGTATATATATAGGCCCTATATATATATTTATATATGTATATATACACACATATATATACATACAGCATATATGTATGTATATGTGTGTATATATGTATATATATAATATATATATAAATACATATTTATAAATATATATACACACGGATATATATATATATATATATATATATATATATATATATATATATATATATATATATGTATATATATAAAAGGGAGTTAAATGGTAGGACAGGATTAAAATTGAAACTATAAGGGAGATTACTCGAGTATCATATGTGGATAAGATCATGATGAGGGGTAGATGGAGATGTTTTGGGCATACTCTTCACACTCCCCAAGAAAGCTTGGTTCATTAAACGTTCAGCTGGGCCCCACAAGGCACCAGAAGAGTTGGAAGACCCAGGCCTAAATGGCTGAGGACTATGAAGTGCAAAGTAGATGATGAATGGAGAAGTATTGAATTAAAAGCTCAAGTTAGAGACGTCTGGTGAAATCTAACCGAAACCCTATGCGTCAACAGGCGTAGGAGATGATGATGATGATGATGATATATGTATATATACTAAGTATATACGGTATATATATACACATGGTATATATGAATAATATATATACATGTATATATACATATATATATGTATATAATACTTTATATATATATGTATATATATACATAATATATTTATATATATGTATATAATACTCTATATATATATATGTATTTATATACGTAGTATATATGTATAATATATGTATTTATAAAAATATTTATGTATACATATAATATATAAATATTTATGTATATATATGTATATATATAGATACATGCATGTATATATGTATATATATATCGGAACAGGACGATTTGGCGCCGACTCTTTGGCGCTGACGATTTGGCGCCGCCATTTTGGCGATAGACAGTTTGGCACTCATTGATTTGGCGATGAGCTGTTTTGGCGCCAAGAAACAAACTTAAGGACCATCCGCAAATTTGTGTCTCGTTTAGTGGTCACCTCATTACACCAAAGGCTCGTCTGATTTGAGATTTGTTTTTTTTATGGTTTAAACGTCTCTGAGGCTGTTCTAAACCTTCTTTCCTCGCCTCATTTCTGCATTTCATCCCAACCTTACTCTTGTCAAATTAAGACAAGAAATTCTTATTATTATTACTATTATTATTATTGTTATTGTTGTTATTATTATTTTATTGTTGTTGTTATTATTATCATCATTATTACTAAAAGCTAGGCTATAACCCTAGTTGGAAAAGCAAGATGCCCAAAGGCTCGAACAGAAAAAAATAGCCCAGTGAAGAAATGAAACAAGAAATTGAATTACAAGAGAAGGGTAAACAATCATAGTAAAATATTTCAAGAGCAGTAACAACATTAATTAGATCCTTCACTTATAAACTAAAGAATACTTGAAAATACAAGAGGAAGAGAAATAAGATAGAATACTATGTCCGAATGTACCCTCAAGCAAGAAAACTCTAATCCAAGACAGTGGAAGACCATGGTACAGAGGCTTTGGCACTGGCCAAGACCAGAGAGCAATGGTTTGACTTTGGAGTGTCCTTCTCCTAGAAAGATTCGGTTCATTTAGCTATGCAGCAGATTGATTCAGCTTTCTAATCATCGATGTCCAATAGTCAAGAGCCTTTTGCTCCTTGGCCAATAGTCATGAGCCTGACACATGATGTCATTGCTCCCTGGCCAATTAGTCATGAGCCTGACACATGACATCATTGCTCCCTGGCCAATAGTCATGAGCCTGACACATGATGTCATTGCTCCCTGGCCAATAGTCATGAGCCTGACACATGATGTCATTGCTCCCTGGCCAATGGTCATGAGCCTGATACATGACGTCAGTGCTCCCTGGCCAATAGTCATGAGCCTGACACATGACGTCATTGCTCCCTGGCCAATAATCATGAGCCTGACACATGAGGTCATTGCTCCCTGGCCAATAATCATGAGCCTGACACATGATGTCATTGCTCCCTGGCCAATAGTCATGAGCCTGACACATGACGTCATTGCTCCCTGGCCAATGGTCAGGAGCCTGACACATGATGTCATTGCTCCCTGGCCAATAGTCATGAGCCTGACACATGATGTCATTGCTCCCTGGCCAATAGTCATGAGCCTGACACATGACGTCATTGCTCCCTGGCCAATAGTCATGAGCCTGACACATGATGTCATTGCTCCCTGGCCAATAATCATGAGCCTGACACATGAGGTCATTGCTCCCTGGCCAATAACCATGAGCCTGACACATGACGTCATTGCTCCCTGGCCAATAATCATGAGCCTGACACATGACGTCATTGCTCCCTGACCAATAATCATGAGCCTGACACATGACGTCATTGCTCTTTTGTCAATAATCATGAGCCTGACACATGAGGTCATTGCTCCCTGGCCAATAATCATGAGCCTGACACATGACGTCATTGCTCCCTGACCAATAATCATAAGCCTGAACATGACGTCATTGCTCTTTTGTCAATAATCATGAGCCTGACACATGAGGTCATTGCTCCCTGACCAATAATCATGAGCCTGACACATGACGTTATTGCTCCGTGGCCAATAATCATGAGCCTGACACATGACGTCATTGCTCCCTGACCAATAATCATGAGGCTGAAAATGACGTCATTGCTCTCTTGTCAATAATCATGAGCCTGACACAAGAGGTCATTGCTCCCTGGCCAATAGTCATGAGCCTGACACATGACGCCATTGCTCCCTGGCCAATGGTCAGGAGCCTGATACATGAGGTCAGTGCTCCCTGGCCAATAGTCATGAACCTGACACATGACCACATTTCTCCCTGGCCAATAATCATGAGCCTGACACATGAGGTCATTGCTCCCTGGCCAATAACCATGAGCCTGACACATGACGTCATTGCCCCCTGGCCAATAATCATGAGCCTGACACATGACGTCATTGCTCCCTGACCAATAATCATGAGCCTGAACATGACGTCATTGCTCTTTTGTCAATAATCATGAGCCTGACACATGAGGTCATTGCTCCCTGGCCAATAATCATGAGCCTGACACATGACGTCATTGCTCCCTGACCAATAATCATGAGCCTTACAAATGACGTTATTGCTCCGTGGCCAATAATCATGAGCCTGACACATGACGTCATTGCTCCCTGACCAATAATCATGAGCCTGAACATGACGTCATTGCTCTCTTGTCAATAATCATGAGCCTGACACAAGAGGTCATTGCTCCCTGGCCAATAATCATGAGCCTGACACATGACGTCATTGCTCTCTGGTCAATAATCACGAGCCTGACACATGACGTCATTGCTCGTTGGCAAATAATCATGAGCCTGACACATGATGTCATTGCTCCCTGACCAATAATCATGAGCCTGACACGATGTCATTGCTCCCTGGGCAATAATCATGAGCCTGACACATGACGTCATTGTTCTCTGATCAATAATCATGAGCCTGACACGATGTCATTGCTCCCTGGCCAATAATCATGAGCCTGACACATGACGTCATTGTTCTCTGATCAATAATCATGAGCCTGACACGATGTCATTGCTCCCTGGCCAATAATCATGAGCCTGACACATGACGTCATTGTTCTCTGATCAATAATCATGAGCCTGACACGATGTCATTGCTCCCTGGCCAATAATCATGAGCCTGACACATGACGTCATTGTTCTCTGATCTATAATCATGAGCCTGACACGATGTCATTGCTCCCTGGCCAATAATCATGAGCCTGACACATGACGTCATTGCTCCCTGACCAGTAATTATGAGCCTGAACATGACGTCATTGCTCTCTTGTCAATAATCATGAGCCTGACACATGACGTCATTGCTCCCTGGCCAATAATCATGAGCCTGACACATGACGTCATTGCTCTCTGGTCAATAATCACGAGCCTGACACATGACGTCATTGCTCGTTGGCCAATAATCATGAGCCTGACACATGATGTCATTGCTCCCTGACCAATAATCATGAGCCTGACACGATGTCATTGCTCCCTGGCCAATAATCATGAGCCTGACACATGACGTCATTGTTCTCTGATCAATAATCATGAGCCTGACACGATGTCATTACTCCCTGGCCAATAATCATGAGCCTGACACATGACGTCATTGTTCTCTGATCAATAATCATGAGCCTGACACGATGTCATTGCTCCCTGGCCAATAATCATGAGCCTGACACATGACGTCATTGTTCTCTGATCAATAATCATGAGCCTGACACGATGTCATTGCTCCCTGGCCAATAATCATGAGCCTGACACATGACGTCATTGCTCCCTGACCAATAATTATAAGCCTGAACATGACGTCATTGCTCTCTTGTCAATAATCATGAGCCTGACACAAGAGGTCATTGCTCCCTGGCCAATAATCATGAGCCTGACACATGACGTCATTGCTCCCTGGCCAATAATCATGAGCCTGACACATGACGTCATTGTTCTCTGATCAATAATCATGAGCCTGACACGATGTCATTGCTCCCTGGCCAATAATCATGAGCCTGACACATGACGTCATTGTTCTCTGATCAATAATCATGAGCCTGACACGATGTCATTGCTCCCTGGCCAATAATCATGAGCCTGACACATGACGTCATTGCTCTCTGGTCAATAATCACGAGCCTGACACATGATGTCATTGCTCTCTGGCCAATAATCATAAGCCTGACACTTGACGTCATTGCTCCCTGACCAATAATCATGAGCCTGACACATGACGTCATTGCTCTCTGGCCAATAATCATAAGCCTGACACTTGACGTCATTGCTCCCTGACCAATAATCATGAGGCTGAAAATGATGTCATTGCTCTCTTGTCAATAATCATGAGCCTGACACAATGTCATTGCTCCCTGGCCAATAATCATGAGCCTGACACATGATGTCATTACCCCCTGGTCAATAATCGTGAGCCTTACACATGACGGCATTGCTCTCTGGCCAATAGTCATGGTACCGATTTTGTCATGGTTTGCATGAGTTTATATATCTCATATGTCTTCCTCTGTTCCATTACCTTTCACTCCGCTTCTGATTCCTTCTTAGTAGGGATTAGGTATTTGAGAGAGAGAGAGAGAGAGAGAGAGAGAGAGAGAGAGAGAGAGAGAGAGAGAGAGAGCTTCTTTCAATAGAAAGGTTTTAGAAATAAGATAATTACTTATCGAGAGAGAGAGAGAGAGAGAAAGAGAGAGAGAGAGAGAGAGAGAGAGAGAGAGAGAGAGAGAGAGAGAGAGAGAGAGAGAGCGCTTCTTTTAATAGAAAGGTTTTAGAAATAAGATAATTACTGATCGAGAGACGGAGAGAGAGAGAGAGAGAGAGAGAGAGAGAGAGAGAGAGAGAGAGATGGATTACTTTACTTTAAAGGCTGTTTTCCTGCTCCTATCACACAGTGGACAACTGTGCCATACGGGACTTATACGTTCAATCTATAGTTTACATTCTTAGGTTTTTAGCATATTGTTATCATTAATATTACTTACTAGCTAAGCTACAACCCTAGTTGGAAAAGCAGGATGCTAGAAGCCCAAGGGTTCCAACACGAAAAAATAGCCCAGTGAGGAAAGGAAATAGGAAAATAAATAACTATAGAAGAAGTAATGAACAATCAAAATAGAATATTTTTTTCAGAATAGTAACAATAAAACAAGATCTTTCATAAATAAACCATAAAATCATTTGCTGCAAGTTTGGTACTTTTGAAGTTCTACCGATTCAACTTGGTCCCAGTAAAATAAAACTTCCAGAATACGGCGTAGTATTGAGTATCAGGATAGACAAGACAATGTTTTTAAGATGATATTCGGCGGGTCTTACTGTATAAGACACCAATTACAGTCACGAACTTTACGACATATCGGGACTAAGTTGTCATTAATATTTGTCTGATGTCGCCAAAGTTTCTTAAGCTGATTTTCCTTCCAGATAGATAGAGAGATGGATAGATAGATAGATAGATGGATTAGAGAGGAAGAGAGATAGATAAGAAGAGTGATTCAGATAATGCCAAGGAACTAGCCAGGGGCAAAATTAATTATCTTAAGAAGATTAGGAAGCTATGATATACAGTATATACAGTAAAACACACACACACACATATATACACACACACACACA
>NC_090743.1:15469505-15477005 GCF_036898095.1 Palaemon carinicauda
ACGTTTTCGTAATAACATCATAGCATTATATTTTTTATTTCGTCTGTTATATTTTCGTAATAACATCATAACATTATATTTTTTTTCGTTTGTTATGTTTTCGTAATAACATCATAACATAATATTTTTTATTTCGTCGGTTATATTTTCGTAATAACATCATAACATTATATTTTTTTCGTTTGTTATGTTTTTGTAATAACATCATAACATTATATTTTTTTTGTCTGTTATGTTTTCGTAGTAACATCATAACATTATATTTTTTATTTCGTCTGTTATGTTTTCGTAATAACATCATAACATTATAATTTTTCGTCTGTTATGTTTTCGTAATAACATCATAACATTATATTTTTTTCGTCTGTTATGTTTTTGTAATAACATCATAAATTATATTTCTTTCATCCGTTACGTTTTCGTAATAACATCATAGCATTATATTTTTTATTTCGTCTGTTATATTTTCGTAATAACATCATAACATTATATTTTTTTACGTTTGTTATGTTTTCGTAATAACATCATAACATAATATTTTTTATTTCGTCGGTTATATTTTCGTAATAACATCATAACATTATATTTTTTTCGTTTGTTATGTTTTTGTAATAACATCATAACATTATATTTTTTTTGTCTGTTATGTTTTCGTAGTAACATCATAACATTATATTTTTTATTTCGTCTGTTATGTTTTCGTAATAACATCATAACATTATAATTTTTCGTCTGTTATGTTTTCGTAATAACATCATAACATTATAATTTTTCGTCTGTTATGTTTTCGTAATAACATCATAACATTATATTTTTTCGTCTGTTATGTTTTCGTAATAACATAATAACATTATTTTTTTTCGTTTGTTATGTTTTCGTAATAACATAACATTATATTTTTTTCGTTTGTTCTGTTTTCGTAATAACATCATAACATATTTTTTTCATCTGTTATGTTTTCGTAATAACATCATAACATTATATTTTTTTCGCCTGTTATGTTTTTGTAATAACATCATAACATATTTTTTTCATCTGTTATGTTTTCGTAATAACATCATAACATTATATTTTTTTCGTCTGTTGTGTTTTTGTAATAACATCATAACCTTATATTTTTTTCGTTTGTTATGTTTTCGTAATAACATCATAACATAGTATTTTTTATTTCGTCTGTTATATTTTCGTAATAACATCATAACATTATATTTTTTTCGTTTGTTATATTTTCGTAATAACATCATAACATTATATTTTTTAATTTCGTCTGTTATGTTTTCGTAATAACATCATAACATTATATTTTTATTTCGTCTGTTATGTTTTCGTAATAACATTATAACATTATATTTTTTTCGTTTGTTATGTTTTCGTAATAACTTAATAACATTATATTTTTTTCGTTTGTTATGTTTTCGTAATAACATCATAATATATTTTTTTCATCTGTTATGTTTTCGTAATGACATCATAACATTATATTTTTTTCGTCTGTTATGTTTTCGTAATAACATCATAACATTATATTTTTTATTCCGTCTGTTATGTTTTCGTAATAACATCATAACGTTATATTTTTTTCGTCTGTTATGTTTTTGTAATAACATCATAACATTATATTTTTTTCGTCTGTTATGTTTTTGTAATAACATCATAACATTATATTTTTTCGTCTGTTATGTTTACGTAATAACATCATATCATTATATTTTTTTCGTCCTGTTAGGTTTTCGTAATAACATCATAACA
Organism: Palaemon carinicauda; assembly: GCF_036898095.1. Taxonomy (NCBI): domain Eukaryota; kingdom Metazoa; phylum Arthropoda; class Malacostraca; order Decapoda; family Palaemonidae; genus Palaemon; species Palaemon carinicauda. Next base: position 15,471,255 of record NC_090743.1, read on the forward strand.
TTATATTTTTTATTTCGTCTGTTATGTTTTCGTAATAACATCTTAGTATTATATACAGTATATATTTTTTTTCATTTCTTATCTTTTCATGATAACATAATTACATTATATATTTTTTCGTCTGTTATGTTTTCATAATAACATCATAACATTATATTTATTTTTTCGTCTGTTATTCTTTCGTAATAACATTATAGCGTTATCTTTTTTATTTCGTCTGTTATGTGTTCGTAATAACATCTTAACATAATATTTTTTTTTGTCTTATGTTTTCGTAATAACATCAAAACATTATATTTTTTATATTTCGTCTGTCATATTTCCGTAATAACATCATATCATTTTGTATATATATACATATATATATATGTATATATATATATATATATATATGCATATATATATATATATATATATATGTATATATATATATATATATATAGGCAGACAATTGCTCTTTATATTGCTGGGCTTTTTTCACTTATTTTGCATCAGAAAAATTGTTTTCATTCAACTTATGTCGAAGTAAGGCTTTCTGTAACCCTGTACATAACTCGAGAGAGAGAGAGAGAGAGAGAGAGAGAGAGGAGAGAGAGAGAGAGAGATAGAGGAGAGAGAGAGTAGTATAGTGTCACATATAGAATAAATAAAGTAAAAATAAAAGTATTAGTGGTGTTAGTTCAAGTCGTAGGAAGTAGGACAGTGGTTGTTAGCGTATGACCTCATCTCCAAGATTCCTTGGTAGTGTAAACTCTGTCACAAGCCACTGGGCCTGAAGGAAAAGTTGCACCATAAATGTGGAATGTAAACTGTTGTCATTCTTTTTACTTCCAAGGTCAAAGCATGAGGGAGGCTGGACAAACACAAGGTGCTTTGAGGTGGAGCAACCTAGATCAGGGCGACCTAGTTCGCAGCTGTCTTGTAGCAAAAGGATACCACCTATCATCTAGCGCAGGGGTTCTCAACCTTCTTGGCCCATGCACCCCTTTCACCATTTGCAATGATGTCATTCCCCCCCTCCCCCCCCCCCCCACTTCCCGTCTTTTCCAAAAGTTGTCTCAAAAATTGCATTGTATATGATATGCAAATATCACTATAAATCCTTTTATTTTCTTTTTTCAAACTGAATTATACATTTACATCTTTACATGGATTATTTGTATAATGGAATATTACAAATTATATGCAAATTGAAAATATCGATGGATATATAAAACTTGAATGAAAGTAAAATAGTTTTTTTTTTTTTTTTCAATTTATAAGAAATACTTAACAGGCCAAACTGAAGCTGATGCAATAATTATTATTCAGAAGATTACATTTCATCAATTGACGAAACCTGTGATTGTTTTTTTTAGCCAATTCTGGGATACCCGGATGAGTGCTTGAAAGGCTACAACGCAGATAATTTTCTACCTCTAATCTACTGCGATGCTTCGTTTTAATTTGTAACAGAGTTGAAAAGCCTGACTCACAAAGATATGTCGATATAAACGGAAGCAATACACGGATAGCCATTTCTGCCACATTTGGGTAGGAATCGCACATCAGAGGCCAAAATTCTGTTATTGATTTCTCATCGAACATATCTCTTACAACCAAATAACTTTTTAACTCCAAAAACTCATCTTAACAATCATCAGGAACTTTTTCAACCGACAGTTTGAATGGATTTCTGACTAAATCCAACTAATCACTAAGTTCGTGAAAATATCGTCTGAATTAATTTTCCAGTACTGTCAAATGCTACAAAAGTTAATTTTTTGCAAATGTGGAAGTACCTTGTCTTCACCACAAACATCAAGAATGGATGACAGTTTCTCAAACATGGCTACATTTTCTGCATTTACCCTTTTCTTCTAATTAATCTTGCTTGCTCATGAAAGCTTCCAAGGCATCTACGAATTCTATAATGTCTGTATTCCTTCCTTGCATCTGAAGAATCAGTTTATTCAGTTGCTCAATTATATCATCCAAATAGGCAAGACGCATGATCCCTTCCTCATCACACAGCCAGGCAGGAAATCCTGTTTTACCTTGCACTTCAAAAAACAATTTGAGCTCATCTCTAAGCTGAAATACTCGCTCAGTTACAATTCCTCTTGAATGCCAACGAACATTTGTGTGAAAAAGAAGCGAATGATGGGTTGCATCCATATCAGTACATAACTGCTTGAAAAGTCGTGAGTTGAGAGCCCCTCCTTTGACTAAATTTACAATTTTAATTGTTTGATCCAAAATCTAATCTAGCGGAGCAGGAAGTGCTTTTGAGGCTAGTGTCTGACGATGGCTCATACAATGAATGCCTTTCACTTTTGGAGCTCGCTTTTTCACACATACTTGGAATTCTGATTTTGTCCCTAACATAGCTGGTGCTCCATCTGTACAACACCCACTGATATTATCCCACGAAACATTTTCTGATTAAAAAAAAAGATGAAACTTTCTCCAAAATATCAGAGGCAAACCTTCTCCAAAATATCAGAGGCCTTGGTAGAACAATAGAGAACTCCTCTTTAAATGAACCTGAGTGAACATACCTTGCAAACACCATCAATGGGAACATGATGCCACATCAGTTGATTCATCAAGTTTAATTGAAAATAAGCTAAATGCTGAAGACTTTATCTCCTACACATCTTGATCCTTGATATTAGCTTCTCAGTTATTTATAGTCCAGGAGTTTCCAACCTTGGAGTTGCCAAGTAATTTTCTTGGGACTTACTTAATTTCCTAGCCATCTGTCTCTTTCTCAGTACCTTTTCCAATCCTAGGATTAACTTGGGTGGTCACTTGTATATAACTGTCTAATCCATTTTTCCTGGGCCAGCACTTGATATAATCCCAGCCCACGTGACAGGCCAGTTACGCCAAAGCCTATAATTGCTCTCCTCGACCATAAACTTACTTGTCACAATTCACCCCCTGAAAGCCCAAAATTCACCCCTGGGGGTGAATTTCACCCCCATTGAGAACCTCTGATCTAGCGGAACCACCTGACCCCCATAGAGACAAAACTCACCCTTGGAAGTAGAGTGAGGGGAGTCGGTACTTGAGACGGCCTTGGTCGGGGGCGGAAGTAGGACGTGTGCCCTCGTCGCCGCCAGGTGACCATTACGCCCTAACTATACTCCACTAGGTTACGATCGTAATAGTAACTGATACCTTAGTATTATTTGCCCCTCCCTCTTGCTTGACTTGGATAGAAATTGACACTGTAATATTTACTTAATAACTCATATTTGGGACTTAAGATAAATTGCTATTCTACTGATGGAAGAAGATTAACGATAACTTGCTCTAAGTCTGTTATTCACAAATTAATTACCATTTGCCTTGAACTGATCCAACCATTTGAAAGTCAGCGAGAAGTTTGTATTTCTTCTGTTATATAATCACAAGATTTAAAGTTCTATTTCACTCGTTCAGAAGAATATTTATGCTCATTTTTGTTATGAAAATTAACTTACAATAAATCCTCTTACGATGTAAAAATCGTCTAATTCACCGCCTCTCATCATCTCATTTGTTATGTAATTGCCCCACGCCATGTGACAATAGAATTCCTCGTATCATTTGAAGTGGGTGGCATGTAATGAAAAAGTTTGAACTGTACGGTAATGAGAGAGAGAGTACATGAATATGATGCTCTCCCCATCCTTCATATTCATAGCAACTGCTCTCTCTCTCTCTCTCTCTCTCTCTCTCTCTCTCTCTCTCTCTCTCTCTCTCTCCTCTCTCTCTCTCTCTCTCTCTCTCTCTCTCAGTTTAGGATAATATAAGAAATGGGATAAGTCAAAACACTTTATTTCACATATTTATTGAAAGCTTACACGTAGTAACATCATTATTAACTAGAAAAAAATATGTTTGAAATATAAATTTTGGACAGGACCACATGTGTCAAAATCATGATTTTGATTTTTGTAATTTTTGCTTAATTTTATGCCCCACTTATAGCACAGAAAGAAATAGATAGGTGTTTGAGGCTCCAGGTGAGGATGGCAGGTTAATCCTTGCCAAGATTCTTGGACAGGATGTGTCGTACAATGCAAGAGGCAATTTTAGATTCATTTCAGAAGCATGTCTTATGAGAGGTATTTAACTTTTATAATGACATATTTGCTTTTATTGTTTTGATTGTATATGCTTTTATTCTTTGTTTATAATCAGGGTTGTGGTGGCCTAGTGGTAGCGTCCTTGCCTGGTGATTACCAGACTGGGGTTCGAGTCCCCCTCAAATTCGTTAGTTCCTTTGGCCGCTGCAACATCACCATCCTTGTTAGCTAAGGATGGGTGGTTCGGGGGGAGCCAATAGGTCTATCTGCTGAGTCATCAGCAGCCATTGCCTGGCTCTCCGTGGTCCTAGCTTGGGTGGAGAGAGGGGCTTGGGGGCTGCATATGTAATGTGGTCAGTTTCCAGGGCATTGTCCTGCTTTATAGGACAATGTCACTGTACCTTGTTTCTGCCATTCGTGATCGACCTTTAAACCTTTAAACGATATCGGCGTCAATGACCTTAGATGTCAGGATGCCAGAAGATCTCAAATCAATCAGTCAATTATACATCCGAAATTTCAACGATTTTATTATCGTGATCATAGTTTTAAGTAAATTTATTTATTGATTTTATTTATTTGAGGGAAAATTTAACTGAAAATACGTTCTCGAAAAAAAAAATTAAAAAGAAAAACTCCTACTCTTAGGATCTATGCAGGTGGCGCATTGAAACTTTCGTTTTTCATTTTTGTACAATACTTTTATAAGCCAATGTAGAGGTTTTAATTTAGGAAACAAACAAAGGTTTTTTATGTTTAATTTAACTGATAGGAATATTTTTCAGTTTTTCCTTTATTGTTATTCAAAATTGTTGTTAAATTTAATGTTTAAATTAAGAAATGATAAAGGTTCTTGAAGGTTTAATTTAACCAATGAGAATATTTTTTTGTTTTTCCTTATTATTATCCATAATTGTTGTTAGAATTGAGGTTAAAATTAGGAAATGAAGGTTCTTGAAGGTTTAATTTAACCAATAAGAATATTTTTAAGTTTTTCCTTATTATTATCCAAAATTTGTTGTTAGAATTGAGGTTTAAATTAGGAAATGATAAAGGTTCTTGAAGTTTAATTTAACTGATAAGAATATTTCATAACATGTGAAAACCCAAATGATCTATAGTTCTATACTGTGTACCAACCGTGTGTCACACGATCGTACATAGTAACGACATTTCATTTTTTGTATGTATTATGCTTGTATCTTCGCTCTTCCTTCGCACCGATAAGAACCTGAAATAACATGTCTGTTTTTCTCACTGTTAACTGTTAACCGGTGAGCTTTTCGGTTGAACATGAAATTGCCTGTTATGTTTTATATGCCCTTTTTGCCTGGAGTTTATCTATAAATAAACGAGTGTTCTGTAATAAAGTTTACTCCGTTGCTTTCATCCTGCCTTTGAGTCACAACCTTCTCTCGGCCCGCCACAACTGCATTATTCATCGAAAACAAAAATCCCTTTGACTGAGAATCTAGTCAACATAATTGATAGGCGTATCTCTTCGCGTGTGCTAAGGTACCGAGTGAAGGACAAACCGTAGTATAATGATGATTGTAGACGTGCTTATTTCGAGAAGCAGGAGGCCTATCATCTTTGGAAGGGTAACAGATCTGATTTGACCTGGAATAACTATACTCAGCTTAGAGCTTTTGGTCGGAGAGAATACAATTTCACCATAAAAGAAAAACTTTCT
>NC_090743.1:15484505-15502005 GCF_036898095.1 Palaemon carinicauda
TAAATCCGTCAGTAATATTTTATCGTCCAGTAAATCATACACTTTCCATCCACCAAAGCAATTGATCCAACGAACAAAGCAAAGTAAATTTCTCTACAGGAAGGCAAAGTCCATTACAGCATAGCCGTACCACTCACCATGACTTTGATGATGGGACCGGCCAGAATGAGCGAGACGAGCCACACTAACAGGACGGAACGTCGGCAGTTGCTCATCGTGCACAGGGAGCGCGATCTCATCGGGAATACGATTACGATGAACCTGCAGGTTGGAATGGGAACCCCGAATGGAAAATTAAGAATATGGATCGTGTTGTTCAGAATGAGAACCTAGAATGGAAAATTAAGAATAAGGATGGTGTTGTTCAGAATGAGAACCTAGAATGGAAAATTAAGAATAAGGATCGTGTTATTAAGGGAATGAGAATCTAGAATGGAAAATTAAGAATAAGGATCGTGTTATTAAGGGAATGAGATCCTAGAATGGAAAATTAAGAATAAGGATCGTGTTGTTCAGAATGAGAACCTAGAATAGAAAATTAAGAATAAGGATGAAGGATGCTGACCGTAATAGTTCGGGTTGAGAACCAGGAATGGAAAATTGAGAATGAGGATCTTCTAGTTCAGAATAAGAACCCAGAATGGATGATTAAGAATGATGATGAAGAGGATAATTTAAGAATGATGACCGTAACAGTTCGGCATGAGAACTGGGAATGGAAAATTAAGAATGAGGAGCCTGCAGTTTGGAATGGGAACCGGGAATGGAAAATTAAGAGTGAGGATCCTGCAGTTTGGAATGGGAACCAGGAATGGAAAATTAAGAATGAGGATGAAGAGGATGATTTAAATAAGAATGATTACTGTAACAGTTCGGAGTGAGAACCGGGAAAGAAAAATTAAGAATGAGGATGAAGAGGATTATTTAAGAATAATGACCGTAACAGTTCGGAGTGAGAACCGGGAAAGAAAAATTAAGAATGAGGATGAAGAGGATTATTTAAGAATAATGACCGTAACAGTTCGGAGTGAGAACCGGGATTAGAAAATAAAGAATTCTGTTTTTATTCTTTGAATGAAGACGAAGTTATTAAAACCTATTTTGTTTTTATATTTAGAATGAAGAGCAATATTTTGTGTGTGGTCAGTAGCCCAATTATGGGCTACTTTAACAGGTTAAAAAAAAACCAATTGAATCGAATTTTTAACAAACCTCTTCAACTGACGAATCCAGTAAGGCAATGCAATTTTAGCTTTACATTAAGTATCAACTAACTCGAATGAATAGAAATTGTTCAAACCTATTAAGTTTTATACCAATATTTCGTGTGAACGGGAACCCAATTATATAGACTACCTCCAAACTGACAGCCGTCAGGTTAAGGACACTGGCATTGAAGAATTTCTTTAACCAACCTCTCCAAACTGACAGCCGTCAGGTTAAGGACACTGGCAGTGAAGAATTTCTTTAACCAACCTCTCTAAACTGACAGCCGTCAGGTTAAGGACGCTGGCATTGAAGAATTTCTTTAACCAACCTCTCCAAACTGACAGCCGTCAGGTTAAGGACACTGGCAGTGAAGAATTTCTTTAACCAACCTCTCTAAACTGACAGCCGTCAGGTTAAGGACACTGGCATTGAAGAATTTATTTAACCAACCTCTCTAAACTGACAGCCGTCAGGTTAAGGACGCTGGCATTGAAGAATTTCTTTAACCAACCTCTCCAAACTGACAGCCGTCAGGTTAAGGACACTGGCAGTGAAGAATTTCTTTAACCAACCTCTCTAAACTGACAGCCGTCAGGTTAAGGACACTGGCATTGAAGAATTTATTTAACCAACCTCTTTAAACTGACAGCCGTCAGGTTAAGGACACTGGCAGTGAAGAATTTCTTTAACCAGCCTCTCCAAACTGACAGCCGTCACGGTATGGACGCTGGTAGTGAAGAATTTCTTTAACCAACCTCTCCAAACTGACAGCCGTCAGGTTAAGGACACTGGCAGTGAAGAATCTCTTTAACCAACCTCTTTAAACTGACAGCCGTCAGGTTAAGGACACTGGCAGTGAAGAATTTCTTTAACCAGCCTCTCCAAACTGACAGCCGTCACGGTATGGACGCTGGTAGTGAAGAATTTCTTTAACCAACCTCTCTAAACTGACAGCCGTCAGGTTGAGGACGCTGGCAGTGAAGAATTTCTTTAACCAACCTCTCCAAACTGACAGCCGTCACGGTATGGACGCTGGTAGTGAAGAATTTCTTTAACCAACCTCTCCAAACTGACAGCCGTCACGGTATGGACGCTGGTAGTGAAGAATTTCTTTAACCAACCTCTCCAAACTGACAGCTGTCACGGTATGGACGCTGGTAGTGAAGAATTTCTTTAACCAACCTCTTTAAACTGACAGCCGTCAGGATGAAGACACTGGCAGTGAAGAATTTCTTTAACCAACATCTCCAAACTGACAGCCGTCACGGTATGGACGCTGGCAGTGAAGAATTTCTTTAACCAACCTCTCTAAACTGACAGCCGTCAGGTTGAGGACGCTGGCAGTGAAGAATTTCTTTAACCAACCTCTCAAACTGACAGCCATCACGGTATGGATGCTGGTAGTGAAGAATTTCTTTAACCAACCTCTCCAAACTGACAGCCGTCAGGTTAAGGACATTGGCAGTGAAGAATTTCTTTAACCAACCTCTTTAAACTGACAGCCGTCAGGTTAAGGACACTGGCAGTGAAGAATTTCTTTAACTAACCTCTCCAAACTTACAGCCGTCAGGTTAAGGACACTGGCAGTGAAGTTTTTTTTTAACCAACCTCTCTAAACTGACAGCCGTCAGGTTAAGGACATTGGCAGTGAAGAATTTCTTTAACCAACCTCTCCAAACTGACAGCCGTCAGGTTAAGGACACTGGCAGTGAAGAATTTCTTTAACCAACCTCTCCAAACTGACAGCCGTCAGGTTAAGGACACTGGCAGTGAAGTTTTTTTTTAACCAACCTCTCTAAACTGACAGCCGTCAGGTTAAGGACATTGGCATTGAAGAATTTTTTTAACCAACCTCTCTAAACTGACAGCCGTCAGGTTAAGGACGCTGGCAGTGAAGAATTTCTTTAACCAACCTCTCTAAACTGACAGCCGTCAGATTAAGGACACTGGCATTGCAGAATTTCTTTAACCAACCTCTTTAAACTGACAGCCGTCAGGTTGAGGACGCTGGCAGTGAAGAATTCCTCTAACCAACATCTCCAAACTGACAGCTGTCAGGTTGAGGATGATGGCATTGAAGAATTTCTTTAACCAACCTCTCTAAACTGACAGCCATCAGGTTGAGGACGCTGGCAGTGAAGAATTTCTTTAACCAACCTCTCAAACTGACAGCCGTCATGGTATGGACGCTGGTAGTGAAGAATTTCTTTAACCAACCTCTCTAAACTGACAGCCGTCAGGTTAAGGACGCTGGCAGTGAAGAATTTCTTTAACCAACCTCTCAAACTGACAGCCGTCATGGTATGGACGCTGGTAGTGAAGAATTTCTTTAACCAACCTCTCTAAACTGACAGCCGTCAGGTTAAGGACGCTGGCAGTGAAGAATTTCTTTAACCAACCTCTCAAACTGACAGCCGTCATGGTATGGACGCTGGTAGTGAAGAATTTCTTAAACCAACCTCTCTAAACTGACAGCCGTCAGGTTAAGGACGCTGGCAGTGAAGAATTTCTTTAACCAACCTCTCAAACTGACAGCCGTCATGGTATGGACGCTGGTAGTGAAGAATTTCTTTAACCAACCTCTCTAAACTGACAGCCGTCAGGTTAAGGACGCTGGCAGTGAAGAATTTCTTTAACCAACCTCTCAAACTGACAGCCGTCATGGTATGGACGCTGGTAGTGAAGAATTTCTTTAACCAACCTCTCTAAACTGACAGCCGTCAGGTTAAGGACGCTGGCAGTGAAGAATTTCTTTAACCAACCTCTCAAACTGACAGCCGTCATGGTATGGACGCTGGTAGTGAAGAATTTCTTTAACCAACCTCTCTAAACTGACAGCCGTCAGGTTAAGGACGCTGGCAGTGAAAAATTTCTTTAACCAACCTCTCAAACTGACAGCCGTCATGGTATGGACGCTGGTAGTGAAGAATTTCTTTAACCAACTTCTCTAAACTGACAGCCGTCAGGTTAAGGACGCTGGCAGTGAAGAATTTCTTTAACCAACCTCTCAAACTGACAGCCGTCATGGTATGGACGCTGGTAGTGAAGAATTTCTTTAACCAACCTCTCTAAACTGACAGCCGTCAGGTTAAGGACGCTGGCAATGAAGAATTTCTTTAACCAACCTCTCAAACTGACAGCCGTCATGGTATGGACGCTGGTAGTGAAGAATTTCTTTAACCAACCTCTCCAAACTGACAGCCGTCAGGTTGAGGACGCTGGCAGTGAAGAATTTCTTTAACCAACCTCTCCAAACTGACAGCCGTCACGGTATGGAAGCTGGTAGTGAAGAATTTCTTTAACCAACCTCTCTAAACTGACAGCCGTCAGGTTGAGGACGCTGGCAGTGAAGAATTTCTTTAACCAACCTCTCCAAACTGACAGCCGTCACGGTATGGACGCTGGCAGTGAAGAATTTCTTTAACCAACCTCTCTAAACTGACAGCCGTCAGGTTGAGGACGCTGGCAGTGAAGAATTTCTTTAACCAACCTCTCCAAACTGACAGCCGTCACGGTATGGACGCTGGTAGTGAAGAATTTCTTTAACCAACCTCTCTAAACTGACAGCCGTCAGGTTGAGGACGCTGGCAGTGAAGAATTTCTTTAACCAACCTCTCCAAACTGACAGCCGTCACGGTATGGAAGCTGGTAGTGAAGAATTTCTTTAACCAACCTCTCTAAACTGACAGCCGTCACGGTATGGAAGCTGGTAGTGAAGAATTTCTTTAACCAACCTCTCCAAACTGACAGCCGTCACGGTATGGACGCTGGTAGTGAAGAATTTCTTTAACCAACCTCTCTAAACTGACAGCCGTCAGGTTGAGGACGCTGGCAGTGAAGGACAGCATCATAAAGTAGTTGGCCATCTTGCAAGCCGTGCCCCCAGAGTCCCACAGCACGACGAAGAATTTGACCGTCTCCAAGGGCACGCACAATGCTAGCATCAGCAGATCCGCCACTGACAACGACACGAGGAACATGTTTGTGGTCGTGCGCGACTTCCGGTCGCCTGGGGGGTGGGGGTACGAGAGATGGTTTTAAGTAGTTTACATATTATAGATTATATATATTTATGTAGAATCATTACCTATTTAACAACAATATTCACATGTCATTTACTTTATAGTAGTATAATCACTGATGATAACTTATGTCTTTTACTTTAAGTAAAAGTATTACTTGCCTTCCATTTTATAAGTAAGTTAATAACTTTTGTCTTAATTTATAAGTAAGATAATCACTCATGTATTAAATTATTTTGTAAGTAAAATAATCACCCATGTCCTTCATTACTTTATAAGTAGAATAATCAAATGTGTTTACTTTATAGGTAAAGTAATAAAATTTATCTTACTATATATGTAAAATAACAACTTACGTCTTTCACTTTATAAGTAAAAAATTCACTTGCGTCTTTTACTTTATAAGTAAAATAATCACATATCTTATACTTTATAAGTAAAATAATCACCTATATTTTATGCTTTATAGGTAAAATAACTATATATCTTTTACATTATAAGTAAAATATTCACATTTTTACTTTATAAGTAAAATAATCACTTATGTCTTTTAATTTATAAGTAAAATAATCAATTATGTCTTTTACTTTGTAAGTAAAACAATCTTATATAAGTAAAAGATAAGTGAAATAATCACTTACATCTTTTACTTTATAAGTAAAATAATCACCTATATCTCTCACTCTATAAGTAAAATAATCACTTACATCTTTTACTTTATAAGTAAAGTAATCACTTATATCTAAAAGTTCTAGAGACATAGGTTGGGGTCACACTTACCTGCCATAAGTAGGATAACAGCCACATTTCCTAGCATCCCGAAGATGAGAGTTACTAGGTAGGTGATGATGTACACGTAGAAGAATGGGATTGTCTACAAGGAAGAATAGTGCTGTTAGTCTAGACAAAGAAAGGAATCTCCCACTATAATTAAGAGCAAGTGTCAAGATATATATATATATATATATATATATATATATATATATATATATATATATATATATATATATATATATATATATATATATGTATGTATGTATATGTGTATATATATATATATATACATATATATATATGTATATATGTATTTATTCATTGATATATATATATATATATATATAATGTAATATATATATATATAATATATATATATATATATATATATATATATATATATATATATATATATATATATATATATATATATATACACAGACATACATATGTATATATACATATATATAATCATATCTATCTATCTATCTATCTTTATATATATATATATATATATATATATATAAATATCTCTCTCTCTCTCTCTCTCTCTCTCTCTCTCTCTCTCTCTCTCTCTCTCTCTCTCTCTCTCTCTCTCTCTCTCTCTCTCTCTCTCTCTCTATATATATATATATATATATATATATATATATATATATATATATATATATATATATATATATATATGTATAATACTGTATATATAATGTATATTATATAAATATATATAGTATAGATAGATAGAGATATCTATCTATCTATCTATATTATATAAATATATATATATATATATATATATATATATATATATATACTGTATGTATGTATATGTGTATATATATACATATGTATATATATGTATATATGTATTTATTCATTGATATATATATATAAATATATATATATATTATATGTATATATATATATATATATATATATATATATATATATATATATATATATATATATATATACACACATCATGTTCGAACAAACATGATAAAATAACTGTGGAGTTCCTGTAGAGAATAAGTTTCCCCAGCTTTACAGGACCAAAGAAAACGCCCTTAAAGTAAGTAAATTAAGGAAAATCTCGAATTATATATTTTATTTTTAATTAGGCTAAGCAAATCTATCGAATTATAACATTTTCTCACTAAGGCTATCTAACCATAATTTTTTTTAGTCAGGCTAAGCTAAATTCCAAAACGTTGTTGACTGACCTTCCAGGGTCGTCTCAGGTCATCGGGGTCATCTATGGTGAGGGCCATCAACTTGTCCACGGACTCATTAGCGAAGTAGTAGTTCTCGGTGTCGTTCGAATCCCAGAATCCATCTTGATCCACGTAGTCCATGGGATAGAGAGAGACGTTCATGGCGAGGCTAGAGTTACTGGTTTATGGGCTGCTTTGGGCAAGAGCCTGTGGTCGTTCTAAAACGAACGAACGAACGAACGAGTTACTGGAATAAGAGAGATGGGAATGGGAAGGATTCTCAATTGGTTCATTGTGAGGTTTTTGTTTATTCTTTTATCAGAAAGATTTTGTGTGTGTATTTTTTTATATACTATTATGTTTATGTATGTTTTTATGTTAAAAGAATATATGTATATATCTATGTATGAATGTATATATATAAATATAAATATATATATATATATATATATATATATATATATATATATATATATATATATATATATATACTGTATGTATACATAATATATATATATATATATGTGTGTGTGTGTGTATATATATATATATATGTATGTATATATATCATATATATATATATATATATATATATATATATATATATATATATATATGTATATATATATATATATATATATATATATATATATATATATTTATATATATATATATATATATATATATATATATATATAAATGTTTATATACTGTATTTAAATGTATATATGTACATTAATATATAATAATAATAATAATAATAATAATAATAATAATAATAATAAAAAGTCAAAAGTCGTCACCCCTTTCGGTTATTGGCGTTTACCCCTCCACTTTTTCCCCTTCAGAAAAAAATAGCTTGTTTCTCCCGCCCCCCTTTTATCTGCCTACTCCTCCCCCAAAATGAAAATAAAAACCCCATCCATTCTCGAATATCTTAAATGGTCCGCGTTGATTTCTATTGGTCTCTTCTATGGTATGGAAATAGAGAAGATATTTTACGTAGGAATCAAGGTGGGGTTAATGGATCGCCTAAGTGATTCCAAGATTAGTTTTCATGAGAGAGAGAGAGAGAGAGAGAGAGAGAGAGAGAGAGAGAGAGAGAGAGAGAGAGAGAGAGAGAGAGAGAGAGAGAAATACGCAGTTTGACAAAGATATCTTAAAAGTATCACCGAATACATTATAAAATCAAAACAAAAATATTTTTGAAAATGTCACCGAAAGCCTTATAAAATCAGAAAAATATTTTTGAAATATCACCCAATACATTATAAAATCAAAACTAAAATATTTTTGAATTATCCCGAATACATTTTAAAATCAAAACTAAAATATTTTGATATCAACGAATACATTATACTGTAAAATCAAAACAAAAATATTTTTGAAATATCACCCAATACATTATAAAATCAAAACTAAAATATTTTTGAATTATCCCGAATAGATTTTAAAATAAAAACAAAAATATTTCTGCAATATCACCGAACACATTATAAAATCAAAACAAAAAAATTTTAATATCAGCGAATACTTTATAAAATCTAAACAAAAATACTTAAATGTCGACCAGTACTTTATAAAATCAAAACAAAAATAATTACCCAATAATAGACTTTAAAATACACAATATATTCAACTTAAATAATAATTAATATTGTTATGCAAGTTCCTCTGCATTGAAGTAATTGGTGTTACGTAAGTCTTAAGGACAGTTACTCTTGCCCTAATGGTCACCTAGTTCGTTAAATGTCAAGTAAAGGAAACATTGATTGGACTGAGATTTTTAAGACCCGAATAACAAGCATTGAATTTCCGGGAGCTTTTTTGCTTTTAACTTTACGACCTCCTCTGGCGTTGACGACTTGCAACTATCTCGAACGACATTTATTACGGATTTGTGATTGTAGTTTTTTTTACAACTTTCTGTAGCAATTGTACAGTATGTACTATCCAGTACAAATAATTATACGACTATTTAAACGTCCTCAACACCACTTTTGACGACTACCTATTTGAACGATTATACAAATGATTATTCCCAACGACTCTAGAGAATTAATCAATGTTTGTTGAACTATATAAACGCTCTACCTCACTTTCGACGACTACCTAACTACTTGAACGACCTTGTTAACGACTTTTCCCTAGCTACTCGAGAGAATTCATCGATATTTGGACTACGTAAACTCTTTACTTCACTTTTGACAACAACATAATTACTTCAAACCACTTTTCTCAACGACTTGAGATAATTAAATGTTTGAGAGACTACGTAAACTACCTCGTCATCACTTTCGACGGCTACAGGACTACTTCAACGACCAAGAAAATGACTTTTCCCATCGATTCGAGATAATTAAATGTTTGTAAGACTACAAGTAAACTATGTCGACTCCACTTTTGACGACTACATAACTACTTCAGCGACCAAGAAAACGTCTTTCCCCGACGGCTCGAGATAATTAAATGTTTGCAGGACTACGTAAACTACTTCGACCTCACTTTTGACGACTACATAACTACTTCAACGACCAAGAAAACGACTTTTCCCAACGATTCGAGATAATTATATGTTTGTAAGACTACATAAACTTCGGCGACCTCACTTTTGACGACTACATAACTGCTTCAACCCACCAAAAAAACTACTTTCCCCAACGACTCGAGATGATTGAATGATTGTAGGACTACGTAAACTACTTCGAAGTCACTTTTGACGACTACATAACTACTTCAACAACCAAGAAAAACAACTTTTCCCAGCGAATCGAGATAATCAAATGCTTGTAAGACTAGGTAAACTACGTTGACCCCACTTTTGATGACTACATAACTACTTCAACGATCAAGAAAACGACTTTTCCCAACGACTCGAGCGAATGAAACAATCACGGCAGGTGTAACTTGCCAAGAGAATTCATTTATTTAGCTCGATTGTTATTCAGGAGCTTTGTGCAACTGGGCAGATAGGATCTTCTTGGAATCATACGGTCAATTTATCAAGGCTTTCAATCTGTGTACATATTAACGTTTTGGATTTCGTTACGTTTGTTCGTCTCTGATTATTTCCTTTTACTCTTAGAATATTTTGTTAATTTATATTCTTCGCAAGACCTTTTTTTCAAATAATGTTTTGGTTGGTACATGCGTTCTTTATTTAATGAAAATATCTTATTTTCAAAAGGATAAAATTTTGTTTTTGTCCAGTTCCGTCATGGATTCTCGTTTAAATGTTTTTAAACGCCACTCATGAATGGCAGAGGCAAGGGACAGTGACAATGCCCTGGTTAGTAAGAAAATGTCCTCGAGAATGACCATACACACAAATGATCAGCGCCCAAGCCCCCTCTTCATCCAAGCTGGGAACAGGGAGGGCCAGGCAATGGCTGCTGATGAATCAGCAGATAGACCTATAGGCTCCCACTCATCCTAAGTTCACAAGAATGAACTAAGGCTTTCCGCTAGTTTATCAATGAACTAAGACTTCCCGCTGGTTTATCGATGAACTAAGACTTTCTCTTAGTTTATCGATGAACTAAGGGAAAGTAGAGGGTTTTAACCTTGCAATCAAATTCCTTACGAAGCAATTGCTTTTTCTCGAGTGCAAGTAATACGATTCCATATTTTCGTAAAGAGAAACAATGGCCGATATTAATGCGAAAATCCATTTTGGCGGATTGAGAGAATTTTGCGAAAATATATATACTCGATTGTTTTAATGAGGCACATTTACACCGACTCTCAGGGGTGCCCTTTTAGCTCGAAAAAGTTTCCTGATAGCTGATTGGTTGGACAAAAACTTTTCCGAGCTAAAAAGGCATCCCTGTGAGTCAGTTTAAAAGCGCCTGATTAAAAAAAATCTGAGTATAGGTGCGTCTGAAGGGTTATACTGACTGTAATGGAGTCTGGTATTCTTATTTCAAGACTAGAAATTACTTTTAGGTGGATTTTCTCATTCCAGCAAGTGCAGTCATTTGTTTCGGGGTTCAAACTATTTACCTCCATCAACGAATTAGAAGGAGGTTATGTTTTCTCCCCTGTTTTTATTTGTGTGTGTTGTGTGTTTGTGAACAGCTTCCTGGCAACAATTTTAATCGTAGAGTAATGAAACATGCAGTGATTAACTGTTATGTAAAAAGCTGGAAATGATTGAAATTTGGAAGGTCAATGTCCAAGGTCAAGGTCACGGAGAAGCAAAATGTTCAATTCACATAATCAGTCATAAGTTTATGGACATCGTTGTCACAGAGACTTCAAACGTAGTTCATATCTGAGAGTATGAAAGCCCACGCCAATTAATACATGTTAAGGTCAAAGGTCAAGGTCAAGCAAAAGGTCGAGAAATGCGCTGCCGCAGTGGATGTCTACACTCTACTGAGTGCTTCTCTTGTTGTAATATTTTAAAACTATCTATTTAAACTTAGATGAAACTGGAAAAGATTTATATTTTTTGTATAATTACTTTAATATCTTTATTATCGCTAAATATAGGGAAAATAATAAGGGTTCATTAAAAGGTAATTGTAAGAGTTTCTTATCATCCCTTTTACTATTTTTCACGTTATTGGCCGTAATTCTTGTGACGTCACTACGGAAATCAAACAATCGGTCATTTCGCGATCGAACCTTATCTAGATATGATTATTACTAAAATAGTGCAAACTATTATTATCGTTTTATTTTATTATTATCTTTATTATTATTATTATTATTATGATTATCATCATCGTTATTATTATTATTATTATTATTATTATTATTATTATTATTATTATAGTTACTATAATTAATATTATCATTATTATTACTATTATTATTATTATCATTATTATTATTATTATTATTATTATTATTATTATCATTAGCTAAGATGCCTTAATTTCAAAATTCGGTAATTATTGAAGGACTATTATTATTATTATTATTATTATTATTATTATTATTATTATTATTATTATTTTTACCTACAACCCTATTTGGAAAAGCGGCATGCTATAAGCCCAAGAGCTCTAACATGAAAAACAGCCTAGTGAGGAAAGGAAATAAGGAAATAGATAAATTATATGAGACAAAGAATCTCTGATTCCAGTAAGTACATAGAGATTCTTAAATTCCAATTCCTGTACGTTCAGCAACAGAAGATTTTGATTGCCTGAGAATCTTTATTTTCTGAATCCAGTAACTCCCTAGTGATTCTTTCAGACTTCGGTCATCAGCTAATGATTCTAGACTTCCTACTCCAGCAATTTCTTGACAATCTATTTTCTGAAACCAGTAACTACCTAGTGAGTCTTTCAGACTTCAGTCATTAGCTAAGGATTCCACACTTCCTACTCCAGCAATTTCTTGACAATCTATTTTCTGAAACCAGTAACTACCTAGTGAGTCTTTCAGACTTCAGTCATTAGCTAAGGATTCCACACTTCCTACTCCAGCAATTTCTTGACAATCTATTTTCTGAAACCAGTAACTACCTAGTGAGTCTTTCAGACTTCAGTCATTAGCTAAGGATTCCACACTTCCTACTCCAGCAATTTCTTGACAATCTATTTTCTGAAACCAGTAACTACCTGGTGATTCTTTCAGACTTCAGTCATTAGCTAAGGATTCCACACTTCCTACTCCAGCAATTTCTTGAGAATCTCTATTTTCTGAATCCAGTAACTACCTAGTGAGTCTTTCAGACTTCAGTCATTAGCTAAGGATTCCACACTTCCTACTCCAGCACTTTCTTGACAATCTATTTTCTGAAACCAGTAACTACCTGGTGATTCTTTCAGACTTCAGTCATTAGCTAAGGATTCCACACTTCCTACTCCAGCAATTTCTTGAGAATCTCTATTTTCTGAATCCAGTAACTACCTAGTGAGTCTTTCAGACTTCAGTCATTAGCTAAGGATTCCACACTTCCTACTCCAGCAATTTCTTGACAATCTATTTTCTGAAACCAGTAACTACCTGGTGATTCTTTCAGACTTCAGTCATTAGCTAAGGATTCCACACTTCCTACTCCAGCAATTTCTTGAGAATCTCTATTTTCTGAATCCAGTAACTACCTAGTGAGTCTTTCAGACTTCAGTCATTAGCTAAGGATTCCACACTTCCTACTCCAGCAATTTCTTGACAATCTATTTTCTGAAACCAGTAACTACCTGGTGATTCTTTCAGACTTCAGTCATTAGCTAAGGATTCCACACTTCCTACTCCAGCAATTTCTTGAGAATCTCTATTTTCTGAAACCAGTAACTCCCTAGTGATTCTTTCAGACTTCGGTCATCAGCTAATGATTCTAGACTTCCTACTCCAGCAATTTCTTGACAATCTATTTTCTGAAACCAGTAACTACCTAGTGAGTCTTTCAGACTTCAGTCATTAGCTAAGGATTCCACACTTCCTACTCCAGCAATTTCTTGAGAATCTCTATTTTCTGAATCCAGTAACTACCTAGTGAGTCTTTCAGACTTCAGTCATTAGCTAAGGATTCCACACTTCCTACTCCAGCAATTTCTTGACAATCTATTTTCTGAAACCAGTAACTACCTAGTGATTCTTTCAGACTTCAGTCATTAGCTAAGGATTCCACACTTCCTACTCCAGCAATTTCTTGAGAATCTCTATTTTCTGAATCCAGTAACTACCTAGTGAGTCTTTCAGACTTCAGTCATTAGCTAAGGATTCCACACTTCCTACTCCAGCAATTTCTTGACAATCTATTTTCTGAAACCAGTAACTACCTGGTGATTCTTTCAGACTTCAGTCATTAGCTAAGGATTCCACACTTCCTACTCCAGCAATTTCTTGAGAATCTCTATTTTCTGAAACCAGTAACTACCTAGTGAGTCTTTCAGACTTCAGTCATTAGCTAATGATTCCACACTTCCTACTCCAGCAATTTCTTGACAATCTATTTTCTGAAACCAGTAACTACCTAGTGAGTCTTTCAGACTTCAGTCATTAGCTAAGGATTCCACACTTCCTACTCCAGCAATTTCTTGACAATCTATTTTCTGAAACCAGTAACTACCTAGTGAGTCTTTCAGACTTCAGTCATTAGCTAAGGATTCCACACTTCCTACTCCAGCAATTTCTTGACAATCTATTTTCTGAAACCAGTAACTACCTAGTGAGTCTTTCAGACTTCAGTCATTAGCTAATGATTCCACACTTCCTACTCCAGCAATTTCTTGACAATCTATTTTCTGAAACCAGTAACTCCCTAGTGATTCTTTCAGACTTCGGTCATCAGCTAATGATTCTAGACTTCCTACTCCAGCAATTTCTTGACAATCTATTTTCTGAAACCAGTAACTACCTAGTGAGTCTTTCAGACTTCAGTCATTAGCTAAGGATTCCACACTTCCTACTCCAGCAATTTCTTGACAATCTATTTTCTGAAACCAGTAACTACCTAGTGAGTCTTTCAGACTTCAGTCATTAGCTAAGGATTCCACACTTCCTACTCCAGCAATTTCTTGACAATCTATTTTCTGAAACCAGTAACTACCTAGTGAGTCTTTCAGACTTCAGTCATTAGCTAATGATTCCACACTTCCTACTCCAGCAATTTCTTGAGAATCTCTATTTTCTGAAACCAGTAACTCCCTAGTGATTCTTTCAGACTTCGGTCATCAGCTAATGATTCTAGACTTCCTACTCCAGCAATTTCTTGACAATCTATTTTCTGAAACCAGTAACTACCTAGTGAGTCTTTCAGACTTCAGTCATTAGCTAAGGATTCCACACTTCCTACTCCAGCAATTTCCTGACAATCTATTTTCTGAAACCAGTAACTACCTAGTGAGTCTTTCAGACTTCAGTCATTAGCTAAGGATTCCACACTTCCTACTCCAGCAATTTCTTGACAATCTATTTTCTGAAACCAGTAACTACCTAGTGAGTCTTTCAGACTTCAGTCATTAGCTAAGGATTCCACACTTCCTACTCCAGCAATTTCTTGACAATCTATTTTCTGAAACCAGTAACTACCTGGTGATTCTTTCAGACTTCAGTCATTAGCTAAGGATTCCACACTTCCTACTCCAGCAATTTCTTGAGAATCTCTATTTTCTGAATCCAGTAACTACCTAGTGAGTCTTTCAGACTTCAGTCATTAGCTAAGGATTCCACACTTCCTACTCCAGCAATTTCTTGACAATCTATTTTCTGAAACCAGTAACTACCTGGTGATTCTTTCAGACTTCAGTCATTAGCTAAGGATTCCACACTTCCTACTCCAGCAATTTCTTGAGAATCTCTATTTTCTGAATCCAGTAACTACCTAGTGAGTCTTTCAGACTTCAGTCATTAGCTAAGGATTCCACACTTCCTACTCCAGCAATTTCTTGACAATCTATTTTCTGAAACCAGTAACTACCTGGTGATTCTTTCAGACTTCAGTCATTAGCTAAGGATTCCACACTTCCTACTCCAGCAATTTCTTGAGAATCTCTATTTTCTGAATCCAGTAACTACCTAGTGAGTCTTTCAGACTTCAGTCATTAGCTAAGGATTCCACACTTCCTACTCCAGCAATTTCTTGACAATCTATTTTCTGAAACCAGTAACTACCTGGTGATTCTTTCAGACTTCAGTCATTAGCTAAGGATTCCACACTTCCTACTCCAGCAATTTCTTGAGAATCTCTATTTTCTGAATCCAGTAACTACCTAGTGAGTCTTTCAGACTTCAGTCATTAGCTAATGATTCCACACTTCCTACTCCAGCAATTTCTTGAGAATCTCTATTTTCTGAATCCAGTAACTACCTAGTGAGTCTTTCAGACTTCAGTCATTAGCTAATGATTCCACACTTCCTACTCCAGCAATTTCTTGAGAATCTCTATTTTCTGAATCCAGTAACTACCTAGTGAGTCTTTCAGACTTCAGTCATTAGCTAATGATTCCACACTACCTACTCCAGCAATTTCTTGAGAATCTCTATTTTCTGAATCCAGTAACTACCTAGTGAGTCTTTCAGACTTCAGTCATTAGCTAATGATTCCACACTTCCTACTCCAGCAATTTCTTGAGAATCTCTATTTTCTGAATCCAGTAACTACCTAGTGAGTCTTTCAGACTTCAGTCATTAGCTAATGATTCCACACTTCCTACTCCAGCAATTTCTTGAGAATCTCTATTTTCTGAATCCAGTAACTACCTAGTGAGTCTTTCAGACTTCAGTCATTAGCTAATGATTCCACACTTCCTACTCCAGCAATTTCTTGAGAATCTCTATTTTCTGAATCCAGTAACTACCTAGTGAGTCTTTCAGACTTCAGTAATTAGCTAATGAATCCACACTTCCTACTCCAGCAATTTTTTGACAATCTATTTTCTGAAACCAGTAACTACCTAGTGAGTCTTTCAGACTTCAGTCATTAGCTAAGGATTCCACACTTCCTACTCCAGCAATTTCTTGAGAATCTCTATTTTCTGAAACCAGTAACTACCTAGTGAGTCTTTCAGACTTCAGTCATTAGCTAAGGATTCCACACTTCCTACTCCAGCAATTTCTTGACAATCTATTTTCTGAAACCAGTAACTACCTAGTGAGTCTTTCAGACTTCAGTCATTAGCTAAGGATTCCACACTTCCTACTCCAGCAATTTCTTGACAATCTATTTTCTGAAACCAGTAACTACCTAGTGATTCTCTCAGACTTCAGTCATTAGCTAAGGATTCCACACTTCCTACTCCAGCAATTTCTTGACAATGTATTTTCTGAAACCAGTAACTACCTAGTGAGTCTTTCAGACTTCAGTCATTAGCTAATGATTCCACACTTCCTACTCCAGCAATTTCTTGACAATCTATTTTCTGAAACCAGTAACTACCTAGTGAGTCTTTCAGACTTCAGTTATTAGCTAATGATTCCACACTTCCTACTCCAGCAATTTCTTGACAATCTATTTTCTGAAACCAGTAACTACCTAGTGAGTCTCTCAGACTTCAGTCATTAGCTAATGATTCCACACTTCCTACTCCAGCAATTTCTTGACAATGTATTTTCTGAAACCAGTAACTACCTGGTGATTCTTTCAGACTTCAGTTATTGGCTAATGATTCTAAACTTCCTAATCCAGCAATTTCTTGAGAATCTTTATTTTCTGAATCCAGTAACTCCCTAGTGATTCTTTCAGACTTCAGTCATTATCTGATGACTCTACACTTCCTACTCCAGCAATTTCTTGAGAATCTCTATATTGTGAATCCAGTAACTCCCTAGTGATTCTTTCAGACTTCAGTTATTGGCTAATGATTCTAAACTTCCTACTCCAGC
>NC_090743.1:15511161-15513661 GCF_036898095.1 Palaemon carinicauda
TGACCTCTTTTTAACTCCCACACCCCTTGCATTAGAAGTTCTTTGACCTCTTTTTAGCTCCCACACCCCTTGCATTAGAAGTTCTTTGACCTCTTTTTAGCTCCCACACCCCTTGCATTAGAAGTTCTTTGACCTCTTTTTAACTCCCACACCCCTTGCATTAGAAGTTCTTTGACCTCTTTTTACGTCCCCCACCCCTTGCATTAGAAGTTCTTTGACCTCTTTTTACCTCCCCCACCCCTTGCATTAGAAGTTCTTTGACCTCTTTTTACCTCCCCCACCCCTTGCATTAGAAGTTCTTTGACCTCTTTTTAGCTCCCACACCCCTTGCATTAGAAGTTCTTTGACCTCTTTTTAGCTCCCACACCCCTTGCATTAGAAGTTCTTTGACCTCTTTTTAGCTCCCACACCCCTTGCATTAGAAGTTTTTTTTACCTCTTTTCAGCTCCCCCACCCCTTGCATTAGTTCTTTGACCTCTTTTTAGCTCCCACACCCCTTGCATGAGAAGTTCTTTGACCTCTTTTAACTCCCACACACCCCTTGCATGAGAAGTTCTTTGACCTCTTTTTAGCTCCCACACCCCTTGCATTAGAAGTTTTTTTTACCTCTTTTCAGCTCCCCCACCCCTTGCATTAGTTCTTTGACCTCTTTTTAGCTCCCACACCCCTTGCATGAGAAGTTCTTTGACCTCTTTTAACTCCCACACCCCTTGCATGAGAAGTTCTTTGACCTCTTTTTATCTCCCACACCCCTTGCATTAGAAGTTTTTTTTACCTCTTTTTAGCTCCCACACCCCTTGCATGAGAAGTTCTTTGACCTCTATTTAGCTCCCACCCCCGTTGCATTAGAAGATCTTTGACCTCTTTTTAGCTCCCACACCCCTTGCATTAGAAGGTCTTTTACCTTTTTTTAGCTCTCACGCCTCTAGCATTAGAGGTTCTTTGACCTCTTTTTAGCTCCCACACCTCTAGCATTAGAAGTTCTTTGACTTCTTTTTAGCTCCCACACCTCTAGCATTAGAAGTTATTTGACCTCTTTTTAGTTCCCACACCTCTAGCATTAGAAGATATTTGACCTCTTTTTAGCTCCCACACCTCTAGCATTAGAAGTTATTTGACCTCTTTTTAGTGCCCACACCTCTAGCATTAGAAGTTCTTTGACCTCTTTTTAGTTCCCACACCTCTAGCATTAGAAGTTCTTTGACCTCTTTTTAGCTCCCACACCTCTAGCATTAGAAGTTATTTGACCTCTTTTTAGTTCCCACACCTCTAGCATTAGAAGTTCTTTGACCTCTTTTTAGCTTCCACACCTCTAGCATTAGAAGTTCTTTGACTTCTTTTTAGCTCCCACACCTCTAGCCTTAGAAGTTCTTTGACCTCTTTTTAGCTCCCACACCTCTAGCATTAGAAGTTCTTTGACCTCTTTTTAGCTCTCCCACCCCTTGCATTAGAAGTTCTTTGACCTCTTTTTAGCTCCCACACCTCTAGCATTAGAAGTTCTTTGACCTCTTTTTAGCTCCCACACCTCTAGCATTAGAAGTTATTTGACCTCTTTTTAGTTCCCACACCTCTAGCATTAGAAGTTCTTTGACCTCTTTTTAGCTCCCACACCTCTAGCATTAGAAGTTATTTGACCTCTTTTTAGTTCCCACACCTCTAGCATTAGAAGTTCTTGGACTTCTTTTTAGCTCCCACACCTCTAGCATTAGAAGTTATTTGACCTCTTTTTAGCTCCCACACCTCTAGCATTAGAAGTTCTTTGACCTCTTTTTAGCTCCCACACCTCTAGCATTAGAAGTTATTTGACCTCTTTTTAGTTCCACACACCTCTAGCATTAGAAGTTCTTTGACCTCTTTTTAGCTCCCACACCTCTAGCATTAGAAGTTATTTGACCTCTTTTTAGTTCCCACACCTCTAGCATTAGAAGTTCTTTGACCTCTTTTTAGCTCCCACACCTCTAGCATTAGAAGTTCTTTGACCTCTTTTTAGCTCTCCCACCCCTTGCATTAGAAGTTCTTTGACCTCTTTTTAGCTCCCACACCTCTAGCATTAGAAGTTCTTTGACCTCTTTTTAGCTCCCACACCTCTAGCATTAGAAGTTCTTTGACTTCTTTTTAGCTCCCACACCTCTAACATTAGAAGTTCTTTGACCTCTCTCTTTAGCTCCCACACTTCTAGCATTAGAAGTTCTTTGACATATATTTCTAGGTTGCATACTTTTAGCATTAGAGGGTCTTCGATCTATATTTTGAGGTGCCTTCTTTCTAGCATTAGAGGCTCTTTATTTTTAGGTGTCTTACCTCTGGCATTAGGGGCTCCTCTTCGCTGTTCTCTCCTGTCTTCTAGTTTTCAAGATCTTCTTTCATTAGGTTATCTGTTTCTTTCGAGATTTCATTGTCTCTTTTCCTTAGTTCGTCAGTGTCCTTCTAGATTTCAAAAGAGATTTCAGTGCCGCGAGTCCTCACTTCGTCAGATTCCTCAGGGAAATCGAAGGCATTT
>NC_090743.1:15523661-15528661 GCF_036898095.1 Palaemon carinicauda
TTAGTAAAACACGATTTTTTTCTGAAATTCTAACTGACTTGTTGTACGTGACTATTAGAATGGCATTTGTGTTTGTGGTTGTTTACGTTTGATAAGAAATAACAATTTCTATCTGTCATGTAATCTTTAGAATCGTAGTGTGCAATCATTTACTGGGAGAAAAATCTAGATTGGTTCTTATCGGTAGGGTTTAACTCATGCTATTAGTTATCTTATCCTTATCTTATTACGTAAGAAAAGAAGTGGAATCACATCTAGTTGAGTCCATTTGAGATTAATACAAAAAATAGGAGTATTGTATATTATTATTATTATTATTATTATTATTATTATTATTATTATTATTATTATTATTATTATTATTATTATTGCCAGCTGAGCTACAACCCTAGTTGGAAAAGCAGGATGCCTTAAGCCAAAGGATTCCAACAGGGGAAAATAGCTCAGTGAGGAAAGGAAATAAGTTAGTGTATTTTTTGTATCCAAGATGCTAACTTTTTAATACGTTGGAATAGTGACGAAAAATATAATCAAATGAGGTGTATTTAACAAGTTTAAACATAGTTGATAATAATATTAGTGAACTGACACGCATTGAACATATACTGCGATTTTAAAGAGAGAAGGAAATAGATTTGCTCCAAAATACTCCGTTTAGCACCACTTATTCCAAAAGTCTCCTTCTAATTCCACTTACTCCAAAATGCTCCTTTTGACATCACTTGCTTCAAAATGCGCTATTAGACAACTTTAGCTAAAAAAAAATCATCCATTTGACGCTACTTGCTCAAATATGCTCCATTTGACAATTGCACCATTTGACACCACTTGTTGTAAAATGTTCTATTTGACAACACTTGCCCCATTTGACATCACTTGTTATAAAATCTTCCATTTGATAACACTTGCCCCATTTGACACCACTTGCCAAATTTTCCAATCGTCAACACTTGCCTTATTTGACACCAATTGTTGTAAAATCTTCTATTTGACAACACTTGCCCCATTTGACATCACTTGTTATAAAATCTACCATTTGACAACACTTAACCCATTCAACACCACTTGTTATAAAATCTTCCATTTGACAACACTTACCCCATTTGACACCACTTGTTATAAAATATTCTATTTGACAACACTTGCCCCATTTGACACCACTTGCTATAAAATCTTCTATTTGACAACACTTGCTCTATGTTGATACCATTTGTTAAAAGCTCCATTTGACACAACATGTTTCAAAATCTTTCATTTGATAACACTTCCACCTTTTGACACCATTTGCTCCAAAATGTACCATTTGACAACATTCTCCAAATCCTCCATTTGACACCACTTGCTCCAAAAGTGCCATTTGACAACACTCCTAATGCTCCATTTGACACCACTTTCTCCACAAAGAGCCATTTGATACCCCTCCAAAATGCTTCAATTGACACCACTTTCTCCCAAAAGAGCCATTTGACACGTCTGCAAAATGCTCTATTTGACACCATTTTCTGCATAAAGGGCCATTTGATACCCCTCCAAAATGTTCCATTTGACACCACTTACCAGTCCCAACGCCAATTTCCAACACCTTAATGGCGTTGATTTTCCGAAGTTCTGGATCGTGCGACTGGTGGGTCTGCATGGAAGCGAACAGATCATTCTTCATGATTTCCCTCTTGGCGTCGACGTGTTTGGACATGCTGTCGCAGAAAGCAGCGAACCATCTGTCGAAGAGGAACATACACAATTGGGTTTTCGTTGTGTTCTAATTTATCTTGAAGGGCTTTTATTAAAGGTTGTTTTATCTGTATGGGAAAGGGTTATAACGAGTTGATATAATGGAGGAATTTTTTATAAGGCCTTTTCATTAGGGTATTTTCCCCCCCACCTCTCTCTCTCTCTCTCTCTCTCTCTCTCTCTCTCTCTCTCTCTCTCTCTCTCTCTCTCTCTCTCTCTCAACAACATCAATCACAGCCGTTTCTATTACGCTGTAGGACAAAGACCTCAGACATGTCCTTATTCATGGCCGGGATTTGGCCAGTTTTCATTATCTCTCTGGCCACTGCCAGAGTGATAATCGTTCACAATAAACCAATCTAGTATGGGTCGCCCTGACTAGTGTAGCTTTGCCGGTCATGGCGATACACAATCCCAATTACCACGTTAAGGTAATTCCACTCAAAAGGGATATATATATATATATATATATATATATATATATATATATATATATATATATATATATATAATATATATATATATATATATATATATAAAATTCACTCTTGTTTCCCTAGAATTTTGGGATGCTTGAAGTTCATACCCTTCCAATTATCAAGTTATTTTCATAGTTTGAGGCCTCTAGACAAACTACCTACTCCAAAGTGGTCACCTATACAAGTACTGACCTAATTTATCTTACAATGAAATCTTATTTCATATCTGTTTTTTCATTTATTTTTAGGCGGGTTACCGTCTCCTTTAACCCTTTGTATATCCATGTCTTATTTTGCGGGTTAATTCGTGTGTGATTGTTCTGGCCAACTTCTCTCAACACTAATGGAAGTTCTATGGTCAACATTTAAAATGACCTAACTTTACGGTCATCAGAGCATCCCTAAAGTTACCACAACTCAGCGAAAAAGAAAAAAAAAAAACAATCAGTTTCTGGAAGATCTCATTTCTCATCTGAGACTTGAAAGTTTAAGAGGGATAACTTTTCAACTCCCCAACTAACTTTAACGTCATCCTCCTCTCCTACCCCTTGGGAGGAGAGTTTACGAACCTCGCATCGGAGGATATCTTTTCCGTTTACTCGTCGTTTATCGGAATCCGATATCTTGAGGGAGAGGATTCTGCTGGGATATACTCTTGGTTTCTATTTCAATCTATTAAAGCTTTGCTCGATCACATTCTTAGTTTCTATTTCAATCTATTAATCATTTTCTCTATTACACTGGGTTTTTATTTCAATCTACTAAACCTTTTCTCTGTTACACTCTTTGTTTCTATTTCAATCTATTAAACCTTTGCTCGATTACATTCTTGGTTTCTATTTCAATCTATTAAAGCTTTATCTGTTACACTTTTGGTTTCTATCTTAATCTATTAAACCCGTATCTATTGCACCCTTGGTGTTTCTATTTCATTCTACTGAAGCTTTATCTATCACACTTTTGGTTTCTATTTCATTTTACTAAAGCTTTATCTGTTACACTTTTGGTTTCTATCTTAATCTATTAAACCTGTATCTATTGCACCTTTGGTTTTTATTTAATTCTACTGAAGCTTTATCTGTTGCACTTTTGGTTTCTATATTAATCTATTAAACCTGTATCTATTGCACCCTTGGTTTCTATTTCATTCTACTGAAGCTTTATCTATTACGCTTTTGGTTTCTATTTCATTCTACTGAAGCTTTATCTATCACACTTTTGGTTTCTATTTCATTCTACTGAAGCTTTATCTATCACACTTTTGGTTTCTATTTCATTCTACTAAAGCTTTATCTATTACACTTTTGGTTTCTATCTTAATCTATTAAACCTGTATCTATTGCACCTTTGGTTTTTATTTAATTCTACTGAAGCTTTATCTGTTGCACTTTTGGTTTCTATATTAATCTATTAAACCTGTATCTATTGCACCCTTGGTTTCTATTTCATTCTACTGAAGCTTTATCTATTACGCTTTTGGTTTCTATTTCATTCTACTAAAGCTTTATCTGTTACACTTTTGGTTTCTATCTTAATCTATTAAACCCGTATCTATTGCACCCTTGGTGTTTCTATTTCATTCTACTGAAGCTTTATCTATTACGCTTTTGGTTTCTATTTCATTCTACTAAAGCTTTATCTGTTACACTTTTGGTTTCTATCTTAATCTATTAAACCCGTATCTATTGCACCCTTGGTGT
Organism: Palaemon carinicauda; assembly: GCF_036898095.1. Classification (NCBI taxonomy): domain Eukaryota; kingdom Metazoa; phylum Arthropoda; class Malacostraca; order Decapoda; family Palaemonidae; genus Palaemon; species Palaemon carinicauda. Next base: position 15,527,572 of record NC_090743.1, read on the forward strand.
TTCTATTTCATTCTACTGAAGCTTTATCTATTACGCTTTTGGTTTCTATTTCATTCTACTGAAGCTTTATCTATTACACTTTTGGTTTCTATTTCATTCTACTAAAGCTTTATCTATTACACTTTTGGTTTCTATTTCATTCTACTGAAGCTTTATCTATTACACTTTTGGTTTCTATTTCATTCTACTGAAGCTTTATCTATTACACTTTTGGTTTCTATTTCATTCTACTGAAGCTTTATCTATTACACTTTTGGTTTCTATTTCATTCTACTGAAGCTTTATCTATCACACTTTTGGTTTCTATTTCATTCTACTAAAGCTTTATCTATTACACTTTTGGTTTCTATCTTAATCTATTAAACCTGTATCTATTGCACCTTTGGTTTTTATTTAATTCTACTGAAGCTTTATCTGTTGCACTTTTGGTTTCTATATTAATCTATTAAACCTGTATCTATTGCACCCTTGGTTTTTATTTCATTCTACTGAAGCTTTATCTATTACACTTTTGGTTTCTATTTCATTCTACTAAAGCTTTATCTGTTACACTTTTGGTTTCTATCTTAATCTATTAAACCTGTATCTATTGCACCTTTGGTTTTTATTTAATTCTACTGAAGCTTTATCTGTTGCACTTTTGGTTTCTATCTTAATCTATTAAACCCGTATCTATTGCACCCTTGGTGTTTCTATTTCATTCTTCTAAAGCTTTATCTATTACACTTTTGGTTTCTATTTCATTCTACTAAAGCTTTATCTGTTACACTTTTGGTTTCTATCTTAATCTATTAAACCTGTATCTATTGCACCTTTGGTTTTTATTTAATTCTACTGAAGCTTTATCTGTTGCACTTTTGGTTTCTATCTTAATCTATTAAACCTGTATCTATTGCACCCTTGGTTTCTATTTCATTCTACTGAAGCTTTATCTATTACACTTTTAGTTTCTCTTTCATTCTACTAAAGCTTTATCTATTACACTTTTGGTTTCTATTTCATTCTTCTAAAGCTTTATCTGTTACACTTTTGGTTTCTATTTCATTCTGCTAAAGCTTTATCTATTACACTTTTGGTTTTATTTCATTCT
>NC_090743.1:15533661-15543661 GCF_036898095.1 Palaemon carinicauda
AGACTGACCATATATACATACGATAAGCACCCAAGATCACTCTCCATCAAGCTAGGAGGTTCAGGCAATGGCTGCTGATGACTCAGCAGGTAGACCCATAGGCTCTCCCCCTATCCCCCATCCTTACCTCACAAGGATGGTGAGGTTGCAGACGCTACTAGAAACTATCGAGCTTGAGCTGGTCTCGAACGCCCATCCAATATATTACTTGGCAGGGGCATTTACAATGGGCTACCACCACCCTTGACAAATTTCGGAGGTCCATAACACTTTTGGGGCAAGAGCCCGTGTTGACATGATGGTCAGCTCAAAACTAAACCAACTAGTGGGCTGGTGGTAGCATCCTTGCCTGGTGATTGCCAGACTGGTGTTTGAGGTCAGTTCAAACTCGTTAGTTCCTTTGGTCCCTGCAACCTCACCATCCTTGTGAGCTAAGGATGGAAGATTTGTGGGAACCTATAGGTCTACCTGGTGAGTCAAAAGCAGTTATTGTCTGGCCCTCCCTGGTCCTAGCTTGGGTGGAGAGTGCTTGGCCACTGATCATATGTATATATGGTCAGTTTCAAGGGTATTGTCCTACTTGATAGAGCAATGTCACTTTCCCTTGCCTCTGCCATTCGTGAACGGTAATTAAACCTTTAAACGACTCGGTGGTTCGAGTCCATATGTTCACACCAGGCCTCTCGCTTTCGGGAAGACATTACCACACGTATGGTTTGCCTCTTAGCAGGATCAGTGCTGGCATAAGGCCAACTTAACCTAAAGTAGACCAAATACCTTGAACACCTTAAGATCTACCTGATGGTATTACCAATAACATTACCAACTACAACAAGAAAGGTAGTAACACGTTGAGTAACGGTACACTATCGTTTTTTAAACTTAAATTCATTTTCGTATTTGACATTTATATAATCTTGAACTTATTGATGTATAATTTTTGTTTATTGATTTTTACATTTGTGCTTATATAATTACTGTACATAAGTTTTAGTTTAATCCAAATAGAATATTTTTCAACAACAACATTATAAAAATGATAATAATTAGATTAATTATTCATTACACGTCCATTATATGATTGTTTATAACCTAAGGATAATGAATAGTTTAATTGGATTGTATATTTATTTTATACTATTGTTCATTCATTAACTTATTTGTTACCTTTTACCTAGCTTTACTATTATTTTATTACACTTGTACGTTTTGTAGTAAACATTTTCTTTGATAGGTGTTCACTATGCATACTGTGTGTGTCTTTGGATTGACAATTTAATTTTATTATGAATTTATAAATATGTGAATATATTCATCAATATTGCAACAAACATGTCTTTAATAGAAAAGTATAAAATACTCTTAAACGTTGATGTATATACAGTATATATATATATATATATATATATATATATATATATATATATATATATATATATATATATATATATATATATACAGTAAAACCCATAAAAAAGTACACTATCACTTCTCAGCCACACCTTTCAGACAAGGTTGAATAAGTTGAAAGATGGGGTGGGTGATATGATTATGGAATCTCTCCGCTTTCAATGTGGAGAACCCAGATGCCCTCAGCTCGTCCAGAAAGTCGCGGGTCAAGTGGCAGTTGTCGAAAAGGAACGGCCACAAGCCACAGTTGGTTAGCAGGCTCTGGATTCTTTTCCTCAGACTGTGACGGGCTGTGTCGAACTCTGCGATGTGTTCAAAGAAGTAGAACTTACCGCCCTGTGGAAAGATAGTTTAGATAGTAAGATTTTAGGTAATTTGCTAACCCGCGTACAGATTCACTATCAGTTGAGTGTGTTGGTGGCAAACTATATTATTATTATTATTATGATTATTATTATTTCTTGGTAGGAGACCCTCCTTCAAACAGGTGGAGTTAAATACTATGGCTGCATCGGCAGAATTCAATTTCTTGTCCAATTTCTCGATTCTTCGGACAATTCTTTTTTCAGGATTGCTACATTCAGCTAGCAAGTTGGCGAAGCATTCTTATTATTAATATTATTATTATTATTATTATTATTATTACAAGCTAGGCTATAACCCTAGTTGGAAATGCAAGATGCCATAAGTCGAAGGGCTCCAACAGGGAAAAATAGGCAGTTGAATCAGAAAAACTTTAAAAGTTCAAACTTGAATTGAATGTTTTTCTGTTAAACTTCCTGACATGAATCTCTTTTTATAGTTTTTAAATGAAATATCCAATGTTGTTACTGAACTTGAGATATTTTTCATTCAATATTCATTACTTTTCATACAGATTATTTATTTCCTTATTTCCTTTCTTCACTAGGCTAAAACTCTAATTGGCAGAGTCCCCGCAGGCATGGTTTCGGCTAAGAGGCATAGGTTCGAATCTTTGCCCAGCCAGAAGCTGTTATCATAAATTAATTTCCAGTGGATTTAAATTCCCAAAGGTAGAATTCGATATTAAATGCCATTGAGGTTGATATTTACACACACAAACACACACACACATATGTGTGTGTGTATATATATATATGTGTATATATATATATATATATATATATATATATATATATATATATATATATATATATATATATATCCATCCTATCACGACCAGGAGAGAGAGGGAACAGTCATAACCCGGCACGGTGGTGGTACCTAGAGAGGTACACTCTGAAACTACACTTTCCCACAAATTGCCGAACCCAGGGGTTGTAGTCAGGAAAGGGGGGAGGGGGTGGGAAGGGTTGAATGTGTATGTGAATATCTATCTAAATATTTAAACGTCATTTTTGACGGCTCTGATACACTAGGAGTAATGATAATGATGATAATATAAATATAGAAAACTACAAGTTTAGCTTGTTTTTTTTTATATTTATTTAATTATTTAAGGTTCTGAAAGTTAGTATATTCATTAAGCGTGTTGACTACACGTTTTTTTCTCAATACATTTATTTTCGAAAGGTAAAAGGGCCTCTGAATTTTTCCCAGATGAGTAGAGCTTTAATGATATCGGTTTCTGATAGCACATCCTATAGTACTAACGACCGTTCGTTTACTTAGCTAAGGGTTTGGCTGCTTTGGCATCCTAGACTCGACGAGAAATAATTTAGGATTTTTGAATTTATGGGAATTGATATTGGGAAGCGTAATTTTATCATATTTGGTCTATTTCTTTCGAATCTGTTTTTTTCTGTCCTATTTGTGTGTTTTATGAAGCCAGTAAATGGCAACACTTCCATTTATATATATATATATATATATATATATATATATATATATATATATATATATATATATATGTATATATATACAGTATATATATATATATATATATATATATATATATATATATATATATATATATATACTGTATATATATATATATATATATATATATATATATATATATATATATATATATATGTATATATATATATATATATATATATATATATATATACAGTATATATATATATATATATATATATATATATATATATATATATATATATTTATATATATATATAGATATATATATGTATATATATGTATGTATATATATACATATATATATATATATATATATATATATATATATATGTATGTATATATATACATATATATATATATATATATATATATATATATATATATATATGTATGTATATATATACATATATATATATATATATATATATATATATATATATATATATATATATATATATATATATATATATATACAGTATATATATATATATCATCATCATCATCATCAGCCGTTACTAGTCCACTGCAGAACAAAGGCCTCAGACATGTCCTTCCACTGGCGTCTGTTTATTGTCTATATGTCATACCACACCCACAATCTTTCTTAGTTCGTAAATCCATCGTCTTCTCTTCCTTCCCCTGTCTGTATTCATGCATGCACTTTATTATTATTACTTGCTAAACTACAACCCTAGTTGGAAAAAAATGGATGCTATAAGCCCAGGGGCCCCAACAGGGAAAATAGCCCGGTGTGGAAGGGAAACATGGAAAAATAAAAAGCTTTAACAAAACGAGAGGAAGAGAAATAAGATAGAATGTGAGCAAGATAACTCTAACCCAAGCCAGTGGAAGATCATAGTACAGAGGCTATGGCACTACCCAAGACTAGAGAACAATGGTTTGATTTTGGATTGTCCTTTTCCTAGAAGGGCTGCTTACCATAGCTAAAGAGTCTCTTCTACCCTTACCAAGAGGAAAGTAGTCACTAAACAATTACAGTGCATTAGTTAACCCCTTTGGTAAAGAAGAATTGTTTGGTAAGCTCAGTTTTGTCAGGTGTATTAGGACAGAGGAGAATAAATAAAGAATAGGCCAGACTATTCGGTGAATGTGTAGGAAAAGGGAAAGTGAACCATAACCAGAGTAGGATCCAATGTAGTACTGCCTGGCCAGTCAAAGGACCCCATAACTCTAGCGGTAGTATCTCAACGGGTGTTTTAAAAGAATTAGTCAAAAATAATTCATCATACAAAGTCCAATATCAAGGAAAGTTATCTGCCATGTTTGAGAGCAAGATTAATGATAAAAAAGCCGAGTGATCCTAGATACAGAAGGTCCCTAACTTACGGTCATTCGACTTACAAACATTCGGAAATGCAAATATGCGACTTACAAACATTCGGAGATGCAAACATTCGACTTACAAACATTTGCAGATACAAATATTCGACTTAGAAACATTCGGAGATGCAAACATTCAACTTACAAACATTCGCAGATACAAATATTCGACTTAGAAACATTCGGAGATGCAAACATTCGACTCACAAAACATTCGGAGAAATAATCGACTTACAAACATTCGAAGATGCAAACATTCGACTTACAAATATTCGGAGAGACAAATATTCGACTTACAAACATTCGGAGATGCAAATATTCGACTTACTAAACATTCGGAGATGCAAACATTCGCCTTACAAACATTCGGAGAAACATTCGACTTACAAACATTCGGAGATGCAAACATTCGCCTTACAAACATTCGGAGATGCAAACATTCGACTTACAAACATTCGGAGATGCAAACATTCGCCTTACAAACATTCGGAGATACAAACCCAAACTCAACTGAAAATAGCAAAGATAAGATAAAGAAACACTGTAATAAGATAACATATCATTTAATATATCAAGTAAAAATGACATTTGTGATAACCTGATATCTATTCAATATGAAATCCGACTATTTGTTGACTTTTGTATCTGGAAATCATAGGCATGCAATTCAGGTGTATCTGGAAATCCTAGGCATGCAATTCAGGTGTATCTGGAAATCCTAGGCATGCAATTCAGGTGTATCTGGAAATCCTAGGCATGCAATTCAGGTGTATCTGGAAATCCTAGGCTTGCAATTCAGGTGTATCTGGAAATCCTAGGCATGCAATTCAGGTGTATCTGGAAATCCTAGGCATGCAATTCAGGTGTATCTGGAAATCCTAGGCATGCAATTCAGGTGTATCTGGAAATCCTAGGCTTGCAATTCAGGTGTATCTGGAAATCCTAGGCTTGCAATTCAGGTGTATCTGGAAATCCTAGGCATGCAATTCAGGTGTATCTGGAAATCCTAGGCATGCAATTCAGGTGTATCTGGAAATCCCAGCCATGCAATTCAGGTGTATCTGGAAATCCCAGGCATGCAATTCAGGTGTATCTGGAAATCCCAGGCATGCAATTCAGGTGTATCTGGAAATCCTAGGCATGCAATTCAGGTGTATCTGGAAATCCTAGGCTTGCAATTCAGGTGTATCTGGAAATCCTAGGCTTGCAATTCAGGTGTATCTGGAAATCCTAGGCATGCAATTCAGGTGTATCTGGAAATCCTAGGCATGCAATTCAGGTGTATCTGGAAATCCTAGGCATGCAATTCAGGTGTATCTGGAAATCCTAGGCATGCAAGTCAGGTGTATCTGGAAATCCTAGGCATGCAATTCAGGTGTATCTGGAAATCCTAGGCTTGCAAGTCAGGTGTATCTGGAAATCCTAGGCTTGCAATTCAGGTGTATCTGGAAATCCTAGGCTTGCAATTCAGGTGTATCTGGAAATCCTAGGCTTGCAATTCAGGTGTATCTGGAAATCCTAGGCTTGCAATTCAGGTGTATCTGGAAATCCTAGGCATGCAATTCAGGTGTATCTGGAAATCCTAGGCTTGCAATTCAGGTGTATCTGGAAATCCTAGGCATGCAATTCAGGTGTATCTGGAAATCCTAGGCTTGCAATTCAGGTGTATCTGGAAATCCTAGGCTTGCAATTCAGGTGTATCTGGAAATCCTAGGCTTGCAATTCAGGTGTATCTGGAAATCCTAGGCATGCAATTCAGGTGTATCTGGAAATCCTAGGCTTGCAATTCAGGTGTATCTGGAAATCCTAGGCATGCAATTCAGGTGTATCTGGAAATCCTAGGCTTGCAATTCAGGTGTATCTGGAAATCCTAGGCATGCAATTCAGGTGTATCTGGAAATCCTAGGCATGCAATTCAGGTGTATCTGGAAATCCCAGGCATACAATTCGGGTGCATCTGGAAATCCTAGGCATGCAATTCAGGTGTATCTGGAAATCCTAGGCATGCAATTCAGGTGTATCTGGAAATCCTAGGCATGCAATTCAGGTCAGGTCTACCCTAGGCCAAAATTTAACAAAATTCGCTCTGCCAACATCTTGGAACGAATTAAGTTTGTAAGTAAAGGACCTTCTTATTCTTATCAGCTTATCAGAGTTTCTGTCATAATGATGTAGACGATATTAAAATTATTATATGTAACAAGAAAGAATGTTAATATAGCTATTGAATTTAGCCTGGAAACCATTTTTGATCATATGGGGAAAGATAATTCAAAAGAAATCTGAAAAATTATTTCTAATATATTTATATTTGAATTACATACTTCAAGAACTCATTGAATTGCTATTTTGGTTCAAGCAAGATCTTATCTTGCCGTTGGAAATGCTGAGTAATCTCTCTCTCTCTCTCTCTCTCTCTCTCTCTCTCTCTCTCTCTCTCTCTCTCTCAGGACCAAATGGAGTCTCTACGGATGGACTAAAAATCCTTGTAACTACTTCTACTTCTATTTCATCCCCATTCAAGCATGAAAAATAAAATAACACTTACTGGAACGAGGACGCGTAGGATCTGTTTCAGGACCTTCTGGGCGTTCGTCACGCTGCAGAAGACCAACGTCACTACCACCACGTCCACGCTGTTAGATGGCACCATGTACATCTCCTCTCCTGAAGGAATGAATAAGGTATCCATGTAACCAGATCACAGTGTCATATTCACAGACTCTTTTGGCTAAGCAGTTCCCTGTGCTAAGCTCTCATGCATCTAACCTGATCATGGTATCACATTCATGAACTCAAGGGCTAACCAGAGCATAGGGGTCAGTTTAGACTTATTATGCTAAAAGGGTACAGGTGTCCCATCAATAGAATTATAAGGTTAAGCAAGTCAGTTTCACATCGATAGACTCACAGGGCTATTGCAGATCGCAATGTCATATACATAGAATCATAGATGTCACCTAAAAGATCTTTTTAGTAAACGAGAATAAGACAGAGATGAAGAAGGTTAAGAGTTAAGGTTGAAAGAGGTCAGAAAGAGCAGATGGAACATAATACACAGAACCATTAACATTGATTTATTTAACTGAAGGACATCCCTTTTTATGGTGTTGCTAAATGAGGGGAAGACAAGGATGAAGAGGGTACACAATTAAGATGGAAAGAGGTAAGAAAGAAAAGATGGAAATAATCGACAGAACTGTTAACATTATTTTCTTCTAAAGAACGCCCCTTGTAAGGAATCTACTGTGTTGAGGTTTCTGAGCTAACAAAACTACTTGGTAACTATCTACAGTATATCAAACAGGTCATTCAGAATTCATCCAATACCTGTTGAGACGATGATCTCTTCTGACTGAATATTGGGGAATTTCTTCCTGTTCTCGTTGTAATATTGTTTGAAGTGAGGGTTCGGATCCACGACTGTGAGTTTGGTCCCCTCCGGGTAGAATTCGAAGTTCGTGCCTGAAAATTCCAAGGGGGTTTTAATTGTATCCTGGCATAAAATGTGTTGAAGAGTCGTTGATCCGAAGCAAATATTTTGGAAAATATTTCACGATATCATTGTATAGAACACAAACATTAATGTGTGTAAGAGCACTCATCTAACCCAACTCCCCAACAAACTTAACCCACCCTAATCAGCTAACCAACCAACAGACCTATCCCAACCCAATAAACCAACAAATCAAACCCAATCTAGTCAACTAACCAACCAACAAACCTAACTCAACACAATTTACCAACAAACCCATGCCAACCTAGTCAATTGACCAGCCAACCAACAAATCTAACCCAATGCAATTTACCAAATTTACCAAATTTACCAATAAACTTAACCCAACCTAGTCAACTGGCCATCTAACCAACAAACCTAACCCAATGCAATTTACCAACAAACCTAAACCAACCTAGTCACCTAACCAACTAACCAAAAAACCTAACCCAACCCATTTTTCAACAAACCTAACCCAACCCATTTTTCAACAAACCTAACCCAACCCAACCATCAAACCTAACCTAATTTAATTTACCAACAAACCTAACCCAACCCAACTAACTAACCAGCAATCCTAACTTAACCCAACCCACCAAGAAATCTAACCTAACCCAACCAAACCTACTAACAAACCTAACTCAATCCAACTTATCAACCAGCAATATTAACTCAACCGAACCCACCATCAAATTTAACCCAACCTAACCCAACCTACTAACAAAGCTAACCCAACCCAACTTACCAACCAGCAATATTAACTCAACCCAACTCACCATCAAATTTAACCCAACCCAACCAACAAACCTAACCCAACCCAACCTACCAACAAACTTACGCAAACCCAACCTACACCATTCTAACCCAATAAATTGACATTTTATCATCATATAAAAATGCTTTGGAATGGATTTACAAAGCGAGTGGCCCTTGACCCCTAAGTAACATACTTCCATGAACAGTCAATCACCTTGATCAGCTGCAGCAGCAGCTGACTGTACGAGGATCCAAACTCACCTGTGCCAACTCCTATCTCGAGTATCTTCAACCCGCCAGATTTCCTGAGCTCTGGGTCATGGGATTCACAGGAACTGAGGCCGGCAAAGACGTCCTTCTTAAGTTCCTGCATTTTCACGTCCACATCTTTGTTGAACCAGTTCGCAAAGGCAGCAAACCACCTGCAATGGTTATTCAGTTATTGTCGTGTTTTGCATTGGAAGTCAGTACTAATAATAGAGGAATTTAAAAAAAATAGAAATAAGATAATCGTATTATTATTATTACTACAACCTTATTATTATTACTACAACCTTAGTTGGAAAAGCAGGATGCTTTAAGCTCAAGGGCTCCGATAGTGAAAAATAGACCAGTGAGGAAAGGTAGAAAGGAAATGAATAAACTACATGAGAAATAATGAACAATTAAGATTAAATATTTTATGTACAGTAACAACATTAAAATAGATCTTTAATATATAAACTATAAAAACTTCTACAAAACAAGAGTAAGAGAAATAAAATGGAATAGTGTCCTGAGTTTATAAATGAAATGAGAAATAATTTCTGTGTCAGTGGGACCTTCGCTGTCAGTCATGCTTGAAGGCTTGTCTAACCAGAAGCTCAATTTTTTTCACAATAAAAAGAATTTTCAATTTTGTTTCATCATGCATAATGTTCGTACGAAAGTAAATTATGAACCAGAAATTAAACGAAATGTTGATGTTTAATGGAGAGCCTATATTGATTTAATCTGTTGTTCCCCTGGATATTCTTCAACCCAGAATTCTCCAGCAAGATGGGACAAATTAACTTACCTCTACAATTTACATACAGTATTTGTAATCACATTCAGATTAAAACATTCTTACTGAAATCGATTCTGTATCACGTA
>NC_090743.1:15548661-15558661 GCF_036898095.1 Palaemon carinicauda
TCATTATTATAATGATAATTTGCCCTTCCTATCATACTTAGCTCTTATTATTATTATTATTATTATTATTATTATTATTATTATTATTATTATAATGATAATTTGCCCTTCCTATCATACTTAGCTCTATTATTATTATTATTATTATTATTATTATTATTATTATTATAATAATGATAATTTGCCCTTCCTATCATACTTAGCTTTATTATTATTATTATTATTATTATTATTATTATTATTATTATTATTATTATTATTATTATTATTATTATTCAGTTGGGTTTCCTGCAGTTGAAGTGGCCAGCATTATCTACCATTTTCTCAGTGTCATGCCATTCTAAAGTTCAAGATCTTCAGATAACGCAAACAACTGGGTGCTTGACAACAGTACGAGGTTACGTGACTCAATTGACGAATGAATATTCATGAAATTTATGAGTTTATTTCATGAAATGTTCGTGTTGATACTAAAACTTATCACAGATATTCCAAACAGGGGGTCTATTTCAATTCTATTCAGCCCGAATAGGCCTACTTACAGAGGACGATCTAGATTTCAGCAGACTTATAGGCCTTCTTAATTATTAGTATTATTATTACTTGCTAAGCTACAAGCCTAGTTGGAAAAGTGGGATGTTATAAGCTCAAGGGCTCTAACAGGCCAAATAGCCCAGTGAGGAAATAAAATAAGGAAATAAATAAACTAAGAGAAAATTAACGAACAATTAGAATATTTTAAGCACAGAGACATTGAAATTAAATTTTCATATATAAACTATAAAAACTTGAAGAAAAATCAGAGAAAGAGAAGTAAGATAGCAGCCTGCCCGAGTGCACGCTCAAGCAAGAGAACTCTATCCCAAGACAGTGGAAGACCATGGTACATAGGCTATGACACTACCCAAGACAAGAGAACAATGGTTTGATTTTGGAGTGTTCTCCTCTTAGAGGAGCTCCTTACCATAGCTAAAGAGTCTCTTCTTACCTCACCAAGGGGAAAGTAGCCACTGAATAATTACAGTACAGTAGTTAACCTCTTGTGCGAAGAAGAATGGTTTGGTTACTTTAAGAAAATGCCTCATGCAATTCATTCCTGAGCTTCCAAATGGTAGGCCTATTTTAATTTGATACAGCCAGACGATTTAGACTTGAACAGCGACAGTTATAGACCTACTTACAGTGTTACTTTGAAAAAAGATGTGCAATTTTCTAATTACTCATCGTTAATTATATTTTTGATTGACTTTCAGGATATAGAAATAACTTTCACATCATTCTAAAACAATATATAATTAATCACAACACTACTATTTTAAACACAATACTTTGTGTACAGTACAATAATTTTCTAACGTGTTAACACAAATTCAGCTCATAAATACGAGACACTTCTAAGCAACAGAACATTTGTAGTAAACAATTTGATTTGATTACACAACAGACACAGTTTTGCTCACCGTAAGAACTTGGAAACTATATTAATTGATTACCCTCACAGAATACCAAAAAATACAGTATTGCTCACCGTAAGAACCAGGTAACTATATTGCTTGTTTACACTCACAAAGATACCAATATCATAATATTGCTCACTGTAAGAACTTAGTAACTAAAGTGAATATTTACACTCATAGGCATACCAAAAAACACAGTACTGCTCACCGTAAGAAACCGGTAACTAAATTATCTTGCGGTTCCCAACACAGTAGCGACCGCAAATCGAGTGAGTCTTGGGAGATCAACAGATCAACTATGTAGTCTCTCCTTTTATATAAGATCAGGAGAGAGAGAGAGAGAGAGAGAGAGAGAGAGAGAGAGAGAGAGAGAGAGAGAGAGAGAGAGAGAGAGAGAGCAGAGTTGCTAGGTATTGAATAGTCTGGCATAGATCACTTTTTTTTCCTTCTTTCGTAAACTGCTTTGAATTTAGGGACCTAAAAATCTACTAAAAGGCCCTTTTTTAAATTTCCTGTCAGTTTGAGTAGAGCCATAATAGATTATTCAAATTGATTGTTTAAATTGATTTTACATTTATAAATTATATATCTCGCTTTTGTGGTCGAAAGGACAGTGTATTATGATTCTAGATGAAGGACGAATGTGATATTGTTATGTCCTTTGCAATGCCAGACTTTGCGTGTGTGTTCACTGATACATGGCAGAGGTTGCCTTATCGTTTGGTTATTTACTCTCTCTCTCTCTCTCTCTCTCTCTCCTCTCTCTCTCTCTCTCTCTCTCTCTCTCTCTCTCTCTCTCTCTCTCATTTCGTCATGTTTATTCCTGTGATGATATAAATTGTTTGGAATTTTTCATATATAATACTCTCTCTCTCTCTCTCTCTCTCCTCTCTCTCTCTCTCTCTCTCTCTCTCTCTCTCTCTCTCTCTCTCTCTCTCTCTCTCTCTCTCAGAACATCAGCATATTTACACCGTAATGTAATTCTAAACCAAAATACCTTATTTCGATTCTTTCCTCCTTTTTAATTCCTCGATTCGATTATTGTTTATGTACAAACATATTATATATATATATATATATATATATATATATATATATATATATATATATATATATATATATATATATATATATATATATATATATAGCCTACATACTGTATATATATCCCTTTCTGAGTGGAGATACCTTAACGCGGTGAAAAGATTTGTGTATTTCCATGAGCAGCAAATCTGTACTTGTCAGGGCCACCCATACCAGGTTGGTTTGCTTTGCGTGATCAGACTAAAATCTCCCTCCGTCACCCATCCGCACTTGTCAGCGTGTTGACGAAAACTGGCAAACCCCTAGACATGAGTAAGGATATGTCTGAGGCTTTTGTCCTGCAATGAGCTAGAAACGGCTGCATTTGTTGTTGGTGTATCCTTTTTGTGTTTGTATTTAATTATATCTCTTACCTTCACATTACTCTATTTTCCTCCTTAGGTCCATTTTTTGCAAGTTATTCATACACCGCATAATGGTAAGGCTAGGCTTACTTACCAATTAATATTCAATCCAATTTACTCCAGAGGAATAGGCTCAAGAGCTCCCCTGCCAATGTCTCTCCTGAAACTGAACAATAGGCGAAGAAGTTAGGCGTATCAGTAGCCTAGGCCTATCAACAATAGCTGTTGGAAGTGCTCCATTGTGACAACCTGGGATTAACATTTTTTCTTAGGGGTACCTGTAATTCTACGTCCAGGCCAGTTGGCAATATGTGGTCGTCTCTTTTTTTTTCAAAGTTTTCTTCGTCAAGGTCTTCGCCTGGCGCCTTAGGCCTGTTTAGTCTAACCCAAGCCATTTTTTTTTCTGCAGGTCTTCGTCAGCATTGGTAGAGACCTTCATAGAGCATTTTGTATAATTGGAATAATAGTATTTACATTAATATTTTTGGGAACATTGATGATAAATACACCTAGGTTATATTTTCGCCCCTGTTTGTGTGCGCATATGTTTGTTTGCGAACAGCTTCCTGACCACAATTTTGATCGTAGAGTAATGAAACTTGCAGGGATTAACTGTTATATTTTGTTGCTTAATTATTTTAAACAAAAAAAAAATGTTCATTCAAGATTTTCAAAATTCTTTTCCTTTGAACTTTGGCTTCTCTCTCTCTCTCTCTCTCTCTCTCTCTCTCTCTCTCTCTCTCTCTCTCTCTCTCTCTCTCTCTCTCTCTCTCTCTCTACGCTTTCCCATATCTTCTGCTTTTGCCTAAAATTATATAATTAAGAAGGTTTAGATATAATTCACCGATAGCATAAACAATTTTATTTTCCAAAAACAATACTTCTAATACAACGGAATATTTTTCTTTGAAAAAAAAAAATACTGCAAAAATTACTTGCATATTCATCCCTTGTCACCGTAACCATAGAAAATACCATAACAAAATAGCACAAAAAAATACTCATGGACATACATACACGGAAACAAGCACGTAAATACCATTAGTGTTAATTAAAGCAGCGGGTATAAATGCTATATAAAAAAGTAAATATTTCTGAGACTTTACTAGTCTTTGGTGATTGGTAGCACGCAGCTTTGCAAATTAGCTCGCAATTATTTATATACATACAGGAAATATGAATAAATATTAATGTTTTTAAATGACCTATTGATATCACATTTATTGCCGCCTTTGCATTAGTTTATGCAATATTGCAGCTGATTTCCACGAGAGCAATATAGATAATGCAGTACTAAGAAAAAAAGCCAATCTTTCAATTTTGTTGTTATTGCATACTGAAGATTTCCCGAAGTAGCATTTCCCTCCAAATAAATTAAGCTTATTTGCTTTACTCCTTACACATCGTGGTGATTACTATACTCTGCAAATGCGCCTCATTAAAAAAAATTGACTCGCAGGGGTGCCCTTTTAGCTCGGAAAATTTTCCTGCTAGCCGATTGGTTGGACAAGATAATTCTAACCAATCAGTTAGTATTAAACTTTTCCGTGGTAAAAGGGCACCACTGCGAGTCGGCGCTAATGCGCCTCATTAAAAGAGTATAGTAACTATTGTGAATAAGCTTAAAAGCTTTCTTTACACCACAGAAAATTACAACACTGGTACAAATACAAGTATTTATAAAACGGTTCACTTTGTTTCTGGAAACACACGTCCTGGAAGCTTGGATAAAGAGCCACTTAAAACAGCCACTTATTTCTCTGCCTCTCATTTGCTATTGGCAATCTGCTGGAACATGAACCTGGGCACTTTAAAAAGAAAAAAAAAGAAAAAAAAAGGCCACTTATTTCATGAACCTGGGCACTTTAAAAAGAAAAAAAAAAGCCACTTATTTCTCCCTTCAAAGTAGGGGCCATCAGCAAGAACATGAACCTGAACACTTTGAAAATATAAAGTCACTTTATTTCTCAGCCTCTCCCTTCAGACTAGGAGCAATCAGCTGGAACACGAAATGGTCTATGTCCGCATGGAATCGTTCTACCTTGACATTTGAGAACCCAGCGTTTTCCAGAGCCTGGAACATGTCTCGATCCAGGCAGCATCCGTCCAACAGGAATGGCCAGATTCCTGATTGTGTTAGAATAGTCTGGAGTAGCCCTCTGATTGAGTGGTTTTTGGTGTCGAATTCTTTGATGTGCTCGTATAAGTAGAACTTTCCACCCTGTGGGATAAGATAGAAGTATGAGGATCAGTTTTGATATGACAAGACTGGTATAATTCTATTATATACACTTAATACTTACTTCACTTTAAAGGCTATTTTTTCTGTTATAATTCTCACTTTAAATGCTATTTTTTGTTATAATTCTCACTTTAAATGCTATTTTTGTTATAATTCTACTAGTTAGATTTGACATTTACTTTACTGGATATTTTCCTGGGTTTACAATTCTACTATTCATACTTGATACTAACTTTACTTTAAGGGATATTTTCCTTGTGGATTCTACTATTTACACTTAATACTTTACTTTAAATGCTATTATCGTGGTGTTATATTTCTACTAGTTACACGTATTACTTACTTTACTTTGAAGTCTGTTTTCCTAGGTATAATTCTACTATTTACTCGTCATACTTACTTTACTTTACAGGATATTTTCCTAGTTCCATCACAAGGAAACCTATTGCACTACAGGACCTATATGATCTGTTTGTCATATGCATTCTTAGGTATTTAGGGTAACACACAGAGTACTTTACTTTATGGGCAGTTTTACAGTCCGAGCATTTAACCTAAAGGGATAAAGTGAAATAAATGGAGGATAAAAAATTAAGGGAGAATATGAAAAATGGCACATTTAAAACTAAGGGAACATTTAAAATAAAGGGAGCATTTGAAATAGGGAGGATTTTAAATAAATGGAGCATATAAAATAAAGGGGGAATTTAAAGTATAGGGAGCATTTAAAATAAAGGAAGTATTTGGAACATTATTATTATTATTATTATTACTATCCAAGCTACAACCCTAAGTGGAAAAGCAAGATGCTATAAGCCCAGGGGCTCCAATAAGGAAAATTAGCCCAGTGAGGAAAGGAAATAAGGAAATAAATAACTGAAGAGAACAAATTAACAATAAATCATTCTTTAAAAAAAAAAAAAAGGGAACATTTAGAATAATGGGGTCATTTGAAATAAAGGAACCATGTAAAATAAAGGAACCATTTAAAATAAAGGAAGCATTAAAAATGAAGGGTCCATTAAAATAAAAAACTTTTGAAATAATGGGATCATTTAAAATAAAGGGATCATTTAAAATAAGGGTACATTCACTGCTAGTTTTGATAAGTGAACAAAGAAATTTCTCTGAAATACAAAACAGAAACTCACTGGAGCTAGAACTCTCAAGATGTTCTTCAGAATCTTCTCAGTGTTCTCGACGCTGCAGAAGACGAGGGTCACGACCACGACGTCGATGCTGCCATCAGGTATCATGTCCATTTCTTCTCCTGCAGGAGGGAAACAGAAATGTTGAAGTTTGTGAAGGAATTATAAGAATTTCACCCTTTTAGGTGTTTATGGCTCATCTCAGAGCATGCATATGCCCTGTTGTGAATTTGTGGTCAATTAATAGCATATATACTAGCCTAATATTGGCATGGGATCCATTTCTTCTCTTGCAGTAGGGAAAGAAATGATGAAATTTGTTAAGGTATTAAAAATTAGATTTTGTTGATTTTTGCAAACCATCAAAATTTTCTCTCTTTTGACGTGCTGACGGCTTATCTCAGAGCATGGTTATTTACTGTTGTGAAAATGTCATTTAGTTAACTAAGAGCTTATAAACTTGCCTGAAATTGATATCTAAGAGCATATTTACATATCTGAAATTAACAAGTGGTCATATTAGAACATACACACTTCATCTCAGAACCTTACACTTCATTGAAATATTCATTGGGTCATCCCAGTGCATAAGTACTTACCTGGAATTGCTAAGGGGTCATCAACGAGTATACAGTTGGATCCAGGAATTCCTGGCAAACCTCGCTCTGAGTAAGTGCCCCTTGTTACACCCTTACTACGCAGCAAGTAACCAAATAGATAGCGTAGAGAAAGATGGCAGAGGTGGTGGGTGGGGCTAAATACAAGAACTCGCTGCATAGAAAGGGAGTGACAGGGTGCACTTCCTCAAAGCGAGGTGGGCAAGGAATTTTTGTTTCCGACTGTACTTACCTGTTGTCTCTATGATGTTCTTGTTGTATGTGGTCATCTAAGAGCTTAAATATTTACGTGTTGACCTGTATCTGTATATGTCTTCGCTGTACGTGGGCATCTAAGAACACAGGTACCTACCTGTTGACCTATGAGAGCATACATATTCACCTGTTGACCTCTGAGAACATACATATTTACCTGATGACCTGTTATCTGAATGATGTTTTCGCTGTACGTGGTCATGTAAGAGCATACGTACATACCTGTAGACCTGTTTTGTCTTCGCTGTACGTAGTCATCCAAGAACATACATTCTTATCTGTTGACCTGTTATGTCTTCGCTGTACGTGGTCATCTTAGACCATACGTACTTACCTGTTGTCTGTATGATGTCTTCGCTGTGAATGTTGGGGAATTTAGTCCTGTTTTCATTATAGTAGTGCTTGAAATGGGGATTTGGGTCAATGACAGTCAGTCTGGTCCCCTCTGGATAGTATGCGAAATTTGTACCTGAAATGTATGAAATAACATTTAAGGAAATCACGAAAAATCAATCCAAATGATAATGTTTATTGATTATTTGTAAGGAATGTTTTGAACAGTTTTGGATCCCATTTGTTCTTTGTCAAGACTACTCGTATGCTTAGTGTGTCTCTTGATCTAAGAACATATGTCTGTAATATCGTATATCTATATCTTTTAAAAATTTTAGAAATTATAGCTCCCGTAATGGTAGATATGATTTGGACCATCATCAGCATATATCATGAATGGGAAATTACTCTTTTCTATTTGTATACAATTCTCTAAAGGTAGTGCGTTCTATTCATTGTGCAGAGTATAATCATCCCCATTGTGTCCTAATGTCAGACTTAGTCCCTACAAGTACTGTATACTGTATACATTATACAGTAAAGTTATGGAATAATCTTCCTGGATTGTGTTATTTGTTTTAAAGCTCGTGAGTTTAAATTATATATTTAAGATTTTTTTTTTTTCACTTGCTAGTTCTTAATTTTCAATTAGATTTTATCATACTTCATTTTTTTTTTTCAATTTCTTTCAGATAACCTTGCATAGTTAAAAGAACTTTTAGGTTTTACATTAAAATGGAGGTGCAATTTGAGTAATAATAATTATAATAATAATACCAGTAATTAGTAAACAAAAATAAAGACAATACTCATGAAAGGTAGATAAATAGACAGATAGATGGATGATAATTATAGAACAAGAATTGATATTAAAGAAGGTCCTCAACTTACAATCTTAGTTGGTTCCAAGAAGCTGTTTGTAAGTCGAATTTTGGCCTAGGGCAGGCCTAACCTGATTCCCAGGCCTATAATTTTCAGTTATAAAAGTCAACAAATAGTCCCGTTCCCATATGAAATAAATATTAGAGTATTGAAAATGTCAATTTGCCTACTGTATTAAATGCCATATTATTGTTTTATTAAAGTAATTTTTTTATCTTCGTTATTTTCTCCATATGTTTGTTAAGTTGAATGATTGCAAGTCGAGGTATATCATCTTACATCATCTCATGACATTATTATTATTATTATTATTATTATTATTATTATTATTATTATTATTAGCTAAGCTACAACCCTAGTTGGAAAAGCAAGATGCTATAAATGCCCAAGGGCTCCAACATGGAAAAATAGCCCAAAGTGAGGAAAGGAAACAGCGAAATAAATAATCGATGTAAGAAGTAATGAAAATTAAAATAGTATTTTAAAAACATTAATAGTAATAAAACAGATATTTAATATATAAACTATAAAAAGACTTATGTCAGCCTGTTCAACATAAAAACTGATTCAACTACCCGATTAGAAAGATGAGGTGAATTGATAATTACACACCAAAATACTCTCCTGGCCCTCACCTGTGCCAACACCAATCTCCAGCACCTTAATGGCCCCAGATTTCCTCAATTCCGGGTCGTGGGATTTGACGGAACTCATTGAGGAGAACAATTCCTTCTTCATCAGCTCCCTCTTGACGTCCACTTCTTGGCTCATGCAGTTCATGAAGGCGGCGAACCACCTGTCGGGAAATTCAAGGGATTATTTTTGAAAGATGAAAGGGAACGGCTGTTCAAGTTAGGATTTTTTTAAATGAGGTGGGCTGTGGGTCTGTGATTTCGGATGGATTATTATTATTATTATTATTATTATTATTATTATTATTATTATTATTATTATTATTGTTGTTGTTGTTGTTGTTGTTGTTGTTGTTGTTGTTGCTTGGGATTTTAAAAAACTGGATGGGCTATGGCTGTGTGATTTTGGATGGATTATTATCGTTTTTGTTGTTGTTGTTGTTGTTGTTGTTGTTGTAGATTTTTATATAGTTTCTCTCTGGTTATTTGTAAAACATTTTTGAAAAACGACTTTATAGGTCTCCCTATCAGAAGCACAGTATAAACAAAAATGATCGTCACTGATATCAATATTACTGTTGTTGCTGCTATTAAAGTCATTATAATTTTAGGATATATTGAGTTGAGGGTATTTTTTATATTGAATGCTAGAAAAACAATGAAATGCATATAATAAAGATAGTAAAGATTAGCAAAAAAAAAAAAAATCCTGCAAGATTTGTGAAAAATGCATAGATTAAGTCCACAACACCTTTTTATATTGAATACTAGAATAGGAAAGATATGAAATACATAAGATAACGATGGTAAGGGTTACAAAAAATAAGATAAAAAAATCCATGAAAGATACGTAAAGAATAAAATTACAATTATATACTAAAATCAAAATTGAAACACCTACAATAGCAAAGATATGTAGAGAATTTAATTCCAATATGTTAAAAAAAAACGCGAGAATTTAATTCCAATATGTTAAAAAAAAGCGA
>NC_090743.1:15571161-15588661 GCF_036898095.1 Palaemon carinicauda
TCTCTCTCTCTCTCTCCCTCTCTCTCTCTCTCCTCACTCTCTCTCTCCTCTCCGAGTTCCTTATAATGCAGTACACCTCTGTTGACCTTATCAGCTTTGAAAAATCTGTGAAATGCGTACATGGTTGTCGTTCGACCATGGTGGGTCGCATGTTGGGTAGACAGAGAAAATATGATTTGATGTTAACATTCTCTCTCTCTCTCTCTCTCCTCTCTCTCTCTCTCTCTCTCTCTTCTCTCTCTCTCTCTCTCTCTCTCTCTCTCTCTCTCTCTCATTTGAAGGATATTAAATGTTTTAATCAGTTATTTATCATTTATATTGTTTTAATCTTTAATCACCTTTAAAGACAGTGTTTATACAGGTAATCTATCTGCATTTTTGTTTATAATCCCTTCGTAGTTTAATTCTATAGAGATGAAGCTGCCATTAACTTTCATATTTATGATTTTAACAATATAATGATACAATGATCATCATCATCACCTCCTACGCCTATTGACGCAAAGTGCCTCGGTTAGATTTCACCAGTCGTCTCTATCCTGAGCCTCAATACTTCTCTATCCATCCTCTCCTACTTCACGCTTCGTAGTCCTCAGCCATGTAGGCCTGTATCTTCGCAATTCTTCTAGTGCTGTGTGGAGCCCAGTAATTATACTAATTACCTTTTCCCCAGAAACATTTTTGTTATTAGTAAGATGGTTGAGGTAAGTCGACGATGAACATAAGGAAATACTCTTCTCCTCGGTCTGTGATCCGTGTTGTTGTTGGGGATTTTCTCTCTTCTTTAGCTTCCCTTTCCTCCATTCATTCTTCGTTGTGCTGAGTTACTTTATTCCATATTTCGGTTGCCAATCTATATAACAGCTATTTAATTGGTTATGGTGGGTTATGATGGCCTGTTGGTAACGTCCTTGCCTGGTGATCGCCACACTGGAGTTCGAGTATAGCTCAAACTCGTTAGTTCCTGTGGTCGCTGTAACCTCGCCATCCTTGCGAGCTAAGTCTGGGTTGTTTGTGGGGAGCCTATGCTTCTATCTGTTGAGTCATCAAGCCATTGCCTGGCCCTCCTTGGTCCTAGCTTGTGTTGGGAGTGGTTTTGGGCGCTAATCATATGTATATAAGGTTAGCTCAAGGGCATTGTCCTACTTGGTAGGGCAATGTCACTGTCCCTTGCGTCTGCGATTCACGAGCGGCCTTTAAACTTTTATGCTTTGCATTCGAGTTGTGGATAGAGACCTGGGAGGCTTTGTAGCGAGTCTTGTATTTATTATTTTGATTAATGCTGTGTTTCTTTCAAATGTCTTATATCTCCAGAAGGAGGAATAGGTGAGTTTGAACCCAAATTGGGTTCATTTCCGGGTGTGAAGTCATCATCAGATGAGTCGTCTTCTGAACTTTGTGCTGCGCTTTCTTCATATTGTGTTGAATCTTGCATATTGTTGTTATTATTACTTGCTAAACTGCAACCCTAGTTGGAAAAGAAGGATGCTATAAGCACGAGGTCTCCAACAAGGAAAATAGCCTAGTGAGAAAAGGAAATAAAAAAATAAACTACAAGAGAAGTTTAAGAACAATGACGTTAAAAGAAATCTTTCATATATAAACTATAAACACTGTAAAATAACAGGAAAAGAAATAGAATAGTGTGCCTGAGTGTATTTCCAGCAAGAGAACTCTACCCAAAGACTGGAAGACCATGGTACAAAGGCTATGGCCCTACCCAAGACTAGAGAACAATGGCTTGAGTTTGGAGTGTACTTCTCCTAGAAGAGGTGCTTCCTGCTGTATATCCTGATTTGCTTGAAATTCGCTTGCTCTGGTAGCACAGTTCTGTTGGCTTTTATTCCTCTTCATGGCGCTTGCTATTTTATTGTTTCTTCAGAGAAATGCTCCGTTGATAAATTTTTATCTGTTAATATGCTCTGGGCTTATAGCATCCTGCTTTTCCAATTAGTTTGGATAATAATGATAATAATATTATTATTATTATTATTATTATTATTATTATTATTATTATTATTATTATTATTATTATTATTATTGAGGGGTAGAATCCTTTTTGACAAAGCCCCAGTTTTAATGATATATTTGTTATTGTAGCATTTCTTGTCTCTTCTTGTATATTCCTTATACCATTTACTTATTTACCTTAAGGGCTGTTTTTTTCTGGTCATATAAACCAACATGGATACGAGAGCAAATTAATGACAGACATTAGACGGACTAAGGCCTCAGACATGTTCTACTTGCGTCTGTTTATAATCTTTATGTTCCAATCCACACCCGCAAATTTTCTTAGTTCGTCAATCCATCTTCTTCTCTTCCTCCCCTTGCTTCTTTTACAATCTCTAGGGACCCATTCCGTTATTTTTAATGTCCATTCACCATTTTACACTGCATATTACTCGTTTATTGTTAGATCCACGCTATCAAAGCACTCACAAAACAAGGAAGTCTTCAGTTTCCTCTTGAAAGTGATTTTTTTTTTTACCCGATATTTCCCTGTATTTTTACTTTTACGTGTCTTGTGCCCTTGCTTGTAGTGGATGTTATATATCTTTTTTTTATGATTTATCGCATTTTCTTTTTGATTAAACCGTTTCTCAGTGGGCACTTCGCTGCTAAAGTTCTACTCTGTTAAAAATTTGCTGTAAAAAACGGTAAAAATACTGGAATGAATTTTGCCAGGCATATGTCGTTTTAAAAACGGATATATTGCCGTGAAGGAGTGATATAACGGTCACCAACCGTAAAAGATAATAACAAAGTAGGGTAAAAATTACAGTCTCCTGTATTTTACCGAAATACGGCTGAGAACAGTATATTTTTCTATGGGGAATTTCAAATTGAAATTACGTTTTTTTAAACAGTGTATGTTGTTGATGTTACCATTTATATACATCCTAAACGTTATATCTATACCTTTTAATGATGTTCGGATATCACATATTCGACCTAACCGCGTCAGGACTCCTTGCTGATGGGAGGAAGGACGCTGGTGAATGTGAATATACGCTACCGGGGTCTAAGCGATGTCAGGCAGGGCAGCCGATCTGGTATATGGTCTAACCCAAAGCCAAAGCAAAGCACTTCGAAAAGAAGGCAACCGTGCTTACCCCATACAAAATAGAAAAAAAAACACTCATAGAAGTTAGCGACAAGTACAGTTAGAATCAAAAGAACGCAGACACCCGGGGGAAATCTTTCGTCAGATGTCTCTAGTGTTCCAGTGACAAAACAGGCAAGGTGTTGCTCTTCTTACTACTACTATGAAATGGGCGGGGCCCTCTCCAACCTTAGCGAATCAAAGACAGCAACGGGGTGTTTTAGCTAGTGAAAGCATTAAAATTTTACAAATCGAGTTGCCATATTTCATTCTGTTTTATCATTTGACGTTTTGAATATCCCCTGCAAATACTGAATACACACACACACATATATACTGTATATATATATATATATATATATATATATATATATATATATATATATATATATATATATATATATATGTGTGTGTGTGTGTGTGTGTGTGTGTGTGTGTGTGTGTGTGTGTGTGTGTGTGTGTGTGTGTATATCATGAATCCGCAAAATCGTGTAGAAATTGTTGGAGTATCGCAGTTAAACAATTCCTTCCGTTAACAGCTACATTAGATTATTCCGACATAAGTCTTGTTCAAGTCACCGATGAAAGAAAAAGTACTTTCAGATATGGTTCGATGTAAAATAATAATAATAAAAAAAACACCATACATGAGTTATACCGGCCTAAATGACATTCAGAGAGAGAGAGAGAGAGAGAGAGAGAGAGAGAGAGAGTGAGAGATTCGGCCTGAATACATCGTTTTTAATATATTTGTTGTACTTTAGTCAAAATTCGCCTGTAACTTTTTGAGTTAGGTTGGTGACAAACAGACAGAGGTGAAAACATGACCTCTTTGGCGGAGGTAATAATAATAATAATAATAATAATAATAATAATAATAATAATAATAATAATAATAATAAAAATAATAATTTGACCAAAACGTAAATTTTGAGAGTTCTGACTAGGTGAATATTTGCCCGCGCACTGAGCCCTTTTATAATTTGGAATTGAAAAATATTTCTTTGGATTTATTAAACAGACGGGGCGTAACCCACGTAATTAGTTCTTCTTACCTTATAAATTCTTGGAAATTATCCATTTATCCAAACTTACCGAAACCTTGTAATCCTTACAGAAACCACACTATTACATCCATTCTTGCCTATGTGTCTTTCACCAATTCCAACTCCTATAGTCCATTTCTTTTAGCGATGCATATTTGCACCGACTCGTGGCGTAAACTTTTCCGAGCTAAAAGGGCACCGCCGCGAGTCGTTGCAAATATGCATCGCTAAAAGAAATGGACTATAGTGAGATAAAGATTCACTTCACGATCATCATGTCTCTAGAGAATGGAACTTGTAATGTTTCTCAAGATAATATTTATTTTGAAATTGAGTGTTATGTAAGTGGGGGATATAAAATCGACGCTATCTTTTATCATATATCATGGAGAGAGAGAGAGAGAGAGAGAGAGAGAGAGAGAGAGAGAGAGAGAGAGAGAGAGAGAGAGAGAGAGAGAGGTTGGCGAGGAACTGAGAAGGGGTGAAAGAGTGAGGGTGGTGAGAGCGAGAAGGGGTGAGAGAGGGAGAGAATAGTGGAGTCAAAGAGGATTGGGGGCCAAGATGTTCATTCCACACCAATTATGTTACAGATGAACTCTTTATGATTAGTTGGCAGCTTGACTTCGCGTTATCCATTTCAGTGTTAAAATTACAAACCTCATTTCTAACTAAGCTGATATTTAGTTCCCGATAATCTGTTGCGGTACGTCTTTATGGTGCGATTTGTGAAACGACAGGAAAAAATAAAAGAATAAAGTCACGCTATTTTTAAGGAACAAGACACTAATGATTTCAATAGATTAAACAGAATTATATTTGAATAAGAACTTATTTTGGGTCAGAGTTCGTGAACAAATGCACAAAAGCTATCTAAGATATGGTACCAATGGGGTAAGGGGTGGGTGCGCTTTAAAAAATTTAATTTCAAGGTTTTAAGCAATGTTTTTCTACCTTTTTAGCTAAGCATTTTCAGTTCCTATTGTATAGTTTCTTTTTTTACGGTACATATGTTTATTTTTCTAGTTTTATTACCCTGGTTTTTGGATAGCTTATTGGAAGATGTAAATGAGAATATAGCAGCTGGACAGTAATCAGTTTCAGTAATCAGTAATAGGGATGTGGTTAAGAATCAACCTGAAGGAACTGTTTCATGGCGACTGAGACATCTTTGATCAGCTGGTGTCTGATGTTTATAGAACTGGATCAGTTCAAAGCCCAGTTGGAATCTACATGGAAGAATTTGGATTCTGTAAAGATGATGGACTGAAATTAGTCCCTCGTATGACTGAACCCATTCCTGAGAAGATTCAAAAGTCCAGTCTACTACCGAAGAAAACGATCTGAAGAACAAACTCGCATAGAGACCTGAAACTGTGCTGGGAATTACAGCATCAAGATTCAGATTTTTTTTCTCGATTATTGCTTGTCATATGCCCTTCGATGGTCAATTTATCCCTGCTATATCGGGATCTGTGTCTGGTTGGCTACTGCCAATTCTCCAAACTGTACGACAACTATGTACGCATATAAATGTATATGCATATATATCTGTATATATATATATATATATATATATATATATATATATATATATATATATATATATATATATATATATATATATGCATATATATCTGTATATATATAATATATATATTTATATATATATATTATACACACACACACACACACATATATATATATATATATATATATATATATATATATATATATATATATATATATATATATATATACACGCACACACACATATACATATATATATATACATACGTACACACACACACGCACACACACACACACACATATATATATATATATATTACATATATATATATATTTGATAAATTTTGCACATTTAGACGGGTTTTTCATATTCAAATAAGCCACATATTTTTGATACATTAATGTCTGGATTCTCTTAACGACCTCGGAATCAGAGCCCCAGGCGAAGTCACACAAAGACAACAGCTTCTGACTGGCCGGGAGTCGAACACGGGTTCAGGAAACTTGTATGAACATTGATATACCACTTGGCCAAGTGGTATGTCAGAGTTCAACTCCCGGCCAGTCAGAAGCTGTTGTCTTTGTGTGATTTTGCCTGGGGCTCTAGTCTTGAGGTCATTAAGAGAATCCAGACATTACTGTATAAGAAATATATGGCTTATATGAATATATATATATATATATATATATATATATATATATATATATATATATGTGTGTGTGTGTATAT
The DNA here is from genome assembly GCF_036898095.1 of Palaemon carinicauda. Classification (NCBI taxonomy): domain Eukaryota; kingdom Metazoa; phylum Arthropoda; class Malacostraca; order Decapoda; family Palaemonidae; genus Palaemon; species Palaemon carinicauda. The sequence continues at coordinate 15,577,571 of NC_090743.1, forward strand.
ATATATATATATATATATATATATATATATATATATATATATATATATATATATATATATATATATATGTATATATAATTACAGAATTTCTTAGATTTTTTAACGGGGAACCCAGCCATGCCAGCCGGAAACGGGGAGCCCCGCTATGCCAGCAGGAACGGTGGAGCTCCGCCCTGCGAGCAAGAAAGGGTAGCCCTGCCCTGCAAGCAAGAAGGGGGGGAGCTCCGGCCTGCGAGCAAGAAAGGGTAGCCCCGCCCTGCTAGCAAGAAGGGGGGAGCTCTGCCCTGCCTACGGGAATAGGGGAGCCCGCCCTGCCAGCGGGAAGAAGGGAGGCCCGCGTTGCCAGTGGGAGGGTGGGAGCCCCGCCCTGCCAACAGGAAGGGGGGAGCCCCGCCCTGCCAGTGAGAAGGGGGCAGCCCCACCCAGCCAGCGGGAAGGGGGGAGCCCCGCCCAGCCAGCGGGAAGGGGGGAGCCCCGCCCTGCCAGCAGAAAGGTGGGAGCCCCGCCCTGCCAGCGGAAAGGGGGGAGCCCCGCCCTGCCAGTGGGGAGGGGGGAGCCCCGCCCTGCCAGCGGGAAGGGGGGAGCCCCGCCCTGCCAGCGGGAAGGGGGAAGCCATGCCCTGCCAGCGGGAAGGGGGAGCCCCGCCCTGCCAGTGGGAAGGGGGGAGCCCCACCCTGCCAGCGGGAAAGAGGGAGCCCCGCCCTGCCAGCGGGAGGGGGGGAACCCCACCCTGCCACCGAGAAGGGGAGCCCCGCCCTGCCACCGAGAAGGGGGGAGCCCTGCCCCGCCCCGCCCCGCCCCGCCCCGCCAGCGGAAAGGGGGAGCCCTGCCAGCGGGAAGGGGGGAGCCCCGTCCTGCCATCAGGAAGGGGGGAGCCCCGCCCTGCCAGCGGGAAGGGGGGACCCCCGCCCTGCCAGCGGGAAGGGAGGAGCCCCGCCCTGCCAGCGGGAAGGGGGGAGCCCCGCCCTGCCAGCGGGAAGGGTGGAGCCCCGCCCTGCCAGCGGGAAGGGAGGAGCCCCGCCCTGCCAGCGGGAAGGGGGGAGCCCCGCCCTGCCAGCGGGAAGGGGGGAGGCCCGCCCTGCCAGCGGGAAGGGGGGAGCCCCGCCCTGCCAGCGGGAAGGGGGGAGCCCCGCCCTGCCAGCGGGAAGGGGGGAAGCGCCACCCTGCCAGCGGGAAGGGGTGAGCCCCGCCCTGCCAGCGGGAAGGGAGGAAGCCCTGTCCTGCCAGCGGGAAGGGGGGAGCCCCGCCCTGCCAGCGGGAAGGGGGAGCCCCGCCCTGCCAGCGGGAAGGGGGGAGCCCTGCCCTGCCAGCAGGAAGGGGGAGGCCCTCCCTGCCAGCGGGAAGGGGGGAGCCCCGCCCTGCCAGCGGGAAGGGGGGAGCCCCGCCCTGCCAGCGGGAAGGGGGGAAGCGCCACCCTGCCAGCGGGAAGGGGGGAAGCGCCACCCTGCCAGCGGGAAGGGGGGAGCCCCGCCCTGCCAGCGGGAAGGGGGGAAGCCCTGTCCTGCCAGCGGGAAGGGGGGAGCCCCGCCCTGCCAGTGGGAAGGGGGGAGCCCCGCCCTGCCAGCGGGAAGGGGGGAGCCCTGCCCTGCCAGCAGGAAGGGGGAGGCCCTCCCTGCCAGCGGGAAGGGGGAGGCCCTCCCTGCCAGCGGGAAGGCGGAGGCCCTCCCTGCCAGCGGGAAGGGGGAGGCCCTCCCTGCCAGAGGGAAGGGGGAGGCCCTCTGGGCTAGCAGGAAGGGGGGAGCCCTGCCCAGCCAACAATAGAGAGTTCCTGTATCTAGCTTATTTTTAAAAAAAAACATGAAGGGTGGAATCAGGAAGGCAGTCATGAAAAGCAAAACAAGAATCTTGAAGACTTCTTCCTCTTGGAGAGAAAGAAGTCTTCAAAATTCTTGTTTTGCTTTTCATGACTGCCTTTCTGAGTCCACTTGTCGTTGATCCCTTTCTTCTTAGAAGAAAGAAGTTCTCAAAACAAGAATCTTGAAGACTTCTCCTTTCTCCATGAGGAAGAAGAAGTCTTCATGATTATTGTTTTGAAGAATTCTTCTTCCTCATGGAGAGAAAGGAGAAGTCTTCAAGATTCTTGCTTTGAAGACTTCTTTCTTCTAAGAAGAAAGGGATCAACGACAAGTGGAAACATGAAGGCAGTAATGGAAAGTAAAACAGGAATTTTGAAGACTTCTTTTTCTCCATAAGAAAGAAGAAGTCTTCAAGATTCTTGTTTTGAAGACTTCTTCTTCCTCATGGAGAGAAAGGAGAAGTCTTCTAAATTATTGTTTTGCTTTTCATGAATGCCTTTCTGATTCCACTTGTCGTTGATCCCTTTCTTCTTAGAGGAAAGAAGTAAAAGAATCTTGAAGACTTCTCCTTTCTCTCCATGAAGAAGAAGAAGTCTTCATGATTCTTGTTTAGAAGATTTCTTCTTCCTCATGGAGAGACAGGAGAAGTCTTCAAGATTCTTGCTTTGAAGACTTCTTTCTTCTAAAAAGAAAGGGATCAACGACAAATGGAATCAGGAAGGCAGTCATGAAAAGCAAAACAAGAATTTTGAAGACTTCTTCCTCTCCATGAGGAAGAAGTCTTCAAGATTCTTGTTTTGAAGACTTCTTTCTTCTAAGAAGAAAGGAATCAACGACAAGTGGAATCAGGAAGGCAGTCATGAAAAGCAAAACAGGAATCTTGAAGACTAATAACTAATTTATTTGAAAGGATTCCGACAGAAAATACAGGAGGAAGAGGGAGACAGGAAGGAGAACGAGAGAGAAGAAATAATGTATCCGAAAAGGAGAATTAGTTGTCATTTATTGATCAGTTTACGTTTGTGCTGATTTGAAATGAGGAAGTATAGATCATAATGTTGAAGATCCAAAAATAAAGATTGTGCAGAATAAGGCGGAAACTGTACAGAAGTAGAGAATATTGAAAGACCAAATCCGAAATAGTCTTAGAAATCCTCCCAACTCGTTGTTCGGCTCCAATTTGTTTTTCTTCATCAATAGGTAAGTTGAATGCTTTCCTATCAGAGCTCCAAAAGATTTTTAGTCTCTCTGTTAGGAGAAATATGGAATACCGGTGCATTTCCAAATCGGATTCAAATTGTCATTCGTCTTGAGAAGGAATGTTAGAAAAGGTAAAAAGATGGTTTTGATCGTTTTATTGATCAACCCAAATTTGCAAGATTTTATCACCGACTTGCCTCTGAGGTCATGAAAAAGAAAACAAGATTTGGGTGATGCAGAAAATGCTTTGGTGAAATTTAAGAGAATTATTAAGTCTGCGACTTTGGAAGAAAACCAAAATACATCGTCTGAAAGGAATCAACAACAAGTGGAATCAGGAAGGCAGTTATGAAACCTAAACAAGAATATTCAAGTCTAACAATGGATTTATTTTAAAGGATTCGGACAGAAAATGCAGGAAGAAGAGGGAGACAGGAAGGAGAACGGGAGAGAAACTGGCCAAACGAATACTCTGAGGAAAGAGTTTGTTGCCCTTTATCAGGACCCCTAAAAGATTGATACGCAATCGGGACGTGAAAACAAAAGTTAGCTTACGGGAAGAGTAGGAACAGGGTACTGTCACACACGTGCACACGTGTGTGTGTGTGTATATATATATATATATATATATATATATATATATATATATATATATATAGGCCTATATATATATATATATATATATATATATATACATATATGTATATATATATATATATATATATATATATATATATATATATATATATATATATATATATATATATATATATATATATATATATATATATAATGTGTGTGTGTTTGCTGGGTATTATTTTCTTAACTGTTACTATTTTGCTAATTTTTATGATGAATTAATTTATGGGGGAATAAAACATTAAAGGGGATTTCTTATAATTACGTTTTGATATAACTGACCATAGCAGACATAAGTAGGGTATTAAGAAACTAAATCTTCCTCATTCCTGTTTTTCTGTGGCTAAACTAACTAGTTTAGCATTTAAGTCCTATGGAATTAGGACACCCTTCATGGATGTTGATGCTTATGGAGATGTAGACCCAAATGCTATTTTTCCTTCGTTTTTTATAAAGACCACTGATTTCTTAGTTCTTAAGTTGTCTGCTATTTTTTTCAAGTTATCAAATTATATATATATATATATATATATATATATATATATATATATATATATATATATATATTTATATACATACACACACACACACACATATATATATATATATATATATATATATATATATATATATATATATATATATATATATATATATATATATCACAAGCACACGTGATTTCAATCAATGTAAATATCACCCACGAATGGCATTTAATACCGAATTCTATCTTGGAAATGTATATCCACTTGGAATTCCTTTTATGGTGACAGCTTCTGACCGGGTGGAGATTCGAACCCCACTTGTTCGGCTGGAAACCATGCCTGGGAAGACTCTACCGACTTGATAGCTCAGTCGGTAGAGTCTTCCCAGGCATGGTTTCCAGCCGAACAGGAGGGGGTTCGAATCTCCACCCGGCCAGAAGCTGTTACCATAAAAGGAATTCCAAGTGGATATATATTCCCAAGATAGAATTCGGTATTAAATGCCATTCGTGGGTGATATATATATATATATATATATATATATATATATATATATATATATATATATATATATATATATATATATATATATATATATAGTCACAAAAGGAGAACTGAGTTTGTGTTTTCATTTTTCCTTTCATGGCTATAATACTTGACTATTTTATGCTCATCACGTGTTAGCTTTTGTGATTTCTACACACACACACACATATATGTATATATATATATATATATATATATATATATATATATATATATATATATATATATATATATATATATATATAATGATCAATTTTGTGCATTTAGACGTGTTTTTCATATTTATATAAGTCATATATTATAATCCCTTAATATCTGGATTCTCTCTATACCTCGGAATCAGAGAACCAAGGGGGAATCAACTCAAGAGGTAATAGCTTCTGGTTGGCCGGGGAATCGAACCCTGGTCCGAGAAACTGGTGCGAAAATTGGTATTACACACATACACACACACACACACACACACACATATATATATATATATATATATATATATATATATATATATATATATATATATATATATATATATATATATTCAAATAAGCCATATATATTTTTGATACATTATTGTCTGGATTCTCTTAACGACCTCGGGATCAGAGCCCCAGACGAAATCACACAAAGACAAGAGCTTGTGGCCGTCCGGGAATCGAACCCTGGTCCGGACGGTCATAAGCTCTTATCTTTGTTTGATTTCGCCTGGGGCTCTGATTCCGAGGTCGTTAAGAGAATCCAGACATTAATGTATCAAAAATATATATGGCTTATTTGAATATGAAAAACACGTCTAAATGTGCAAAATTTATCATTAATTGAATGCCAAGTAACAAACTACTAATTAGCTACGATGGTGAAGATGGGTTGATTTCAATTCCAAGTACAAAACATCTAAATTCGATAGGTATAAATACGGAAGAATTGTCATTGACTTTTTATCTTTCTTCGTGGCCAAGTGGTAGTCACTGTCTATACATGCTTGCCGGACCAGGGTTCGATTCCCGGACGGTCACAAGCTCTTGTCTTTGTGTGATTTCGCCTGGGGCTCTGATCCCGAGGTCGTTAAGAGAATCCAGACATTAATGTATCAAAAATATATATGGCTTATTTCAATATAAAAAACACGTCTAAATGTGCAAAATTTAATATATATATATATATATATATATATATATATATATATATATATATATATATATATATATATATATATATATATATATATATAATGTGTGTGTTTATTTTGTATTTGCAGTGGATATTTGAGACGTCAAATGATAATAAAGAATTGAAATATGGCAACTCGATTTGTAACTTTTGTATGCTTTTGCTAACAAAGACAGACCTATACTGTCTTTTTGGTTCGCTAAGGTTGGAGAAGGCTCCGCCCATTTCTTAGAAGTAGTAAGAAGAGCAACACCTTGTCTGTTTTGTCATGGGGACACTAGAGACATCTGACGAAAGCTTTCCCCCGAGTGTCGGCGTTCTTTTGATTCTAACTATACCTCTTCGTGATTTATGTATTATTGCCTCCGCCAAGGATGTTTTAAAATTACCTACTTCTAATTATTTATTTATCTATTTGTTTTTCTGTTAGCATGATTACGTCGAAACCTCTTACCGGATTTTCACCAAATTTTAGCAATGGAGACATAGTATGTTCCGGAAAAACGTATTAAATTTTGGAGGCGGTCCAGATTAAGATGGAGATTTTGATTATTATTCTTATTATTATACAGTAGTCATTGGGTGTCAATATATGGAAAAGGGAAAGTTTGGTCCGTAGACTTAAGTAAAATTTTTACAAACTTCTTTGGCGGAGGTCTAAAATCTTTGATTGCTGTTTCTACTTGTTAATTTTTGTATAGCATGTTGCTATATTAACCAGCTCTTTAGTATTTGAAAGAGCATTCATGTGTGGATGAGATCATGGTGAGGGGTGATAGAGATGGTTTGGGCACGCTCTTTGGACTCCCCAAAAGAAATTAGTTCACCAAAATTTAAACTGGGCTCTACAAGGTACTAGAAGAGTTTGAAGACTCAGGCTTACATGGCTGAGGAATATGAAGCATGAAGTAGGAGATGATGAATAGATAAGTATTGATTTAAAATCTCAAAGTAGAGACAACTGGCGAAATCTAACCGAGACCCTTTGCGTCAATAGACGTATGAGATGATGATGATGAATTAATATTTGTATTGATTCAGCTGTAGTTTTAAGCTGTTATGAAAATGGGTAAATGATAATTTGAAAATACAGGGCAACAAGATAAATAATAGATGTTTCTTTTTCAGAATATCGTTCATACGGTATATTGATAAGAAAAATTACCAACGAAACGTCCCTGTCTGGCAATCTACTGGACTGGGGTCGAGACCCGCTCAAGCTTTATAGTTTGGTATAGTGTCTGCAACCTCACCATCCTTGTGAGCTAATCATGTCAGTGGGGTGTTTGGAGGAGCCTTTTGGTCTACCTGCTGATTCACCAGCAGCCATTGCCTGGTCCTCCCTGGTCCTAGCTTGGGTGCTGAGCATATGTGTCTATGGTCAGTCTTCAGGGCATTAGGACTGTCTCTTGCATCTGCCTTTTATGAACAACATTTAAGCCTTTAAAAAGATTTGACTGCATAAGTATTTCAAACTATGAAAAATTCTCTCTCCATAACTTATTTGTGGAATATGTAAGCAAGAATGGTTTGAAATTTCTTTATTATTTATAAATTGTTCGTTTAGGTCTACCTGCTGAGTCATCAGCAGCCATTGCCTGGTCCTCCGTGGTCCTAGCTTGGGTGCTGATCATATGTATATATGGCCAGTCTACAGAACATTGGGACTGTCCCTAGCTTTTGTCATTCATGAGCGATTTTCAAACCTTTAAAAGGATTTTGTAACTGCATCGTCATCATCATCTCCTCCTACGTCTATTGACGCAAAGGGCCTCGATTAGATATCACCAGTCGTCTCTATCTTGAGCTTTTATTATTATTATTATTATTATTTGCTAAGCTAAAACCCTAGTTGGAAAAGCAAGATGCTTTATGTCCAGGGGCCCCAACGGGGAAAATAGCCCAGTGAAGAAAGGAAACAAGGAAAAATAGAATATTTAAGAACAACAATAGAATAAATATTTCTTATATAAACTATAAAAACTTTAAAAAAAAAAAAAGAGGAAGAGAAATTAGATAGTATAGTGTGCCCGAGTGTACCCTCAAGCAAGAGAACTCAAACCCAAGACTGTGGAAGACTTTGGTACAGAGGCTATGGCACTACCCAAGACTAGAGAACAATTTTTTGATTTTTTTAGTGTCCTTCTCCTAGAAGAGCTGCTTACCAATGCTAAAGAGTCTCTTCTACCATCAACAAGAGGAAAGTAGCTACTGAACAATTACAGTGCAGTAGTGAACCCCTTGGGTGAAGAATTGTTTGGTGATCTCAGTGTTGTCCGGTGTATGAGGACAGAAGAGAATCTGTAAAGAATAGCCAGACTATTGGGTGTATGTGTAGGCAAAGGGAAAGAACCGTAACCAGAGAGAAGGATCCAATGCAGTACTGTCTGGCCAGTCAAAGGACCCCATAACTCTCTAGCGGTAGTATCTCAACTCAATACTTCTCCATTCATCATCTACTTCGTGCTTCATAGACCTGCATAAGTATTTTAAAATATAAAAGATTCTCTTTCTATTCTAAGTTGTTTGTGGAATATGTAAACAAGACTAGCTTGAAATTTCTTTATTACTTGAAAATTGTCTTCTACACAGGAATCAAATTATTGGAATTTCCTTCGTGGACAGATTATGCGTTAAAGGGTTGTGATTTTCCAATTTATTTAATATAAACAGTTACAATTTTATATTATACAATTGCCATTTAGTAATTAAGCTACTAATATGATTTTCCAATTTATTTGATATAAATTATATATGTGAATCTTAAATGAAAATGAATTATAGTTTATTTTACAATGTGTTCATTTAAGATTTATCCATTTTATAACAATCTAGCTATTACAATTTCAATTTCATATTAACTTGAAGTAAATTTAAATCAATAATTTGAATTTATTCAAATATTTTATGAAATGAATTATAGTCTCAATTTAAAATTTAACCATTTTATACCGATCCAGCTTTTACAATTTCAATTAGATATTAACATCAAATAAATTTCCATCAATAAAACCAAGGTTACTATATTTTAACTAAAACAATATTCACTTTTCAGCCACGCCTTTCAAATTACTGTAGGCCTTCAATTAAATGAATAATAGTCTGTTTTAAGTAAGGTTGATTCAAGATTTATCCATTTTATATCGATCCAGCTTTTACAGTTTGATATTAACATCAAATAAATTTCCATCAAGAAAAACTAAGTTAATTCATTTTTAACTGAAACATCATTCACTTTTCCGTGGCCCTTTCAAGTTGAGCCGTTAATTAAATGAATTATTGTCTATTTTTAAAAAGGGTTAATTTAAAATTTAACCATTTTATATCAATCCAGCCATTACAATTTGATATTAATATCAAATAAATTTCCATCAATGAAAACAAGGTCAATTTATTTTAACTAGACCATCATTCACTTTTCCGCCACGCCTTTCAAACTGGGCTTTGCAATCTGGAAGACAGGATGATTGAGAGGAGCGTAAAATTTCTGGGCTTCGACTTTTGAGAATCCTGTGGCTTCGACGGCCTTCAGGATGTCCCGGTTGAGGTGGCAGTTGTCGAAAAGGAAGGGCCACACGCCGAAGAAGGTCAGCAGGCTCTGGAGTCTTCTTCGCAGGCCGTGGTTAGCCTCGTCGAATTCGTGGATGTGTTCGTAGAAGTAGAATTTGCCCCCCTGAGGAAAGAGTAGAGGGCTATTAGAAATCATTATTCCTTCGGGGGGGGGGGGGGGGGGAATATATTTGTCGGAATTTGTCAGATTTTGTCATTTTGTTGGGTTGGGAATCTTGTATGTCGCAATTTGTCATGTTGATTTGGGAATTATATTTGTCGGAATTTGGCAGTTTGTCATTTTGTTGGGTTGGGAATTATATTTGTCGGAATTTGTCAGTTTGTCATTTTGTTGGGTTGGGAATTATATTTGTCGGAATTTCTCAGTGTCAAATTGTTGTGTTGGGAATTATATTTGTCGGAATTTGTCAGTTTGTCGTTTTGTTGGGTTGGGAATTATGTATGTCGGAATTTATCATATTGTTGAGTTGGGAATTATATTTGTCGGAATTTGTCAGAGTTTGTCATTTTGTTGGGCTGGGAATTATATTTGTCGGAATTTCCTTGTGTGTCAATTTGTTGAGTTGGGAATTATATTTGTCGGAATTTATCAGATTTTGTCAATTTGTTGGTTTGGGAATTATATTTGTCGGAATTTGTCAGTTTGTCATTTTATGGGGCTGAGAATTATATTCGTCGGAATTTGTCTGTGTCAATTTGTTGAGTTGGGAATTATATTTGTCGGAATTTATCAGTTTGTCATTTTATGGGGCTGAGAATTATATTCGTCGGAATTTGTCTGTGTCAATTTGTTGGGTTGGGAATTATATTGGTCGGAGTTTGTCAGAGTGTCATTTTGCTGGGTTGTGAATTATATTTGTCGGAATTTATCGGTTAATCTATTTGTTGGGTTGGGAATTATATTTGTCGGAATTTATCAGAGTTTGTCAATTTGTTAGGTTGGGAATTATATTTGTCGGAAGTTGTCAGTTTGTCACTTTTTTGGGAGGGGAATTATATTTTTAGGAATTTATCAGTTTGTCGTTTTGTTGGGTTGGGAATTATGTATGTCGGAATTTGGCAGAGTTTGTAATTTTGTTGTGTTGGGAATTATTTTTGTCGGAATTTGTCAGTGTGTCAATTTGTTGTGTTGGGAATTATATTTGTCGGAATTTTTCAGTTTATCATTTTGTTGGGTTCGGAATTATATTTGTCGAAATTTGTGAGAGTTTATCATTTTGTTGGTTTGGGAATTATATTTGTCGGAAGTTGTCAGAGTTTGTCACTTTGTTTGTTTGGGAATTATATTTGTTGGAATTTGTCAGAGTTTGTCATATTGTTGCGTTGGGAATTGTATTTGTCGGAATTTGTCAGTGTCATTTTGTTGGATTGAAAATTATATATGTCGGAATTTGTCAGTTTGTCATTTTATTGGGTTGGGAATTATATTTGTGGGAATTTGTCAGTTTGTCATTTTGTTGGGATGGGAATTATATTTGCCGGAATTTGTCAGTTTGTTGGGAGGGAAAATATTCTTGTCAGAATTTATCAGTTCGTCAATCTGTTGGTTGGGGAAATAATCTTCTTGGAATATCTCAGAGTTCGTCAATTTTTACAAGTTCGAATTTATCAGAATTTTTCAATTTGTTGGGTTGGTATTTATACTTCTCGGAATTTGTCAGAGTTTGTTAATTTGTTGGGTAATGAAA
>NC_090743.1:15593661-15608661 GCF_036898095.1 Palaemon carinicauda
CCTATTAACGCAAAGGGCCTCGGTTAGATTTCGCCAGTCGTCTGCATCTTGAGCTTTTAAATCAATACTTCTCCATTCATCATCTCATACCTCACTTCATAGGCCACCGCCATGTAGCCCTGGGTCTTCCAACTTATGATACAGAGTATATTGATTAGATAACAGGTAATTATTAATTTCTTGGATATTAACGGGAGATTGTTTATCAGAGAATATTTATATTGAATATCATTATGATACAAAAAATATTTATGTTACATATGATTATTAAGTTGTAAGTTTGAGCAGGGAGAATTTTTTTTCTGTTGATCTGCAGTTAATTTAAGATATATGAAACTCAAAAATAAAAGGATTAAGTTGTATAGCAAGATTTACGGTGGCACTGATAAAACCACTATTTTCACGTTTTCTTGTTTCCTTTTATTTATATAAATCCGTATATACTGTACATACACACATATGTATATACATGAATACATACTTACATATGTATATACATGAATACATACTTACATATGTGATGTATATATTGTATGGATATATGTATTGTACATTCAAATAAACCAACAGAACGTGAAAATAGTGTACATGCAAACTATGTGTGTGTGTATATATATATATATATATATATATATATATATATATATATATATATATATATATATATATATATATATATGTACATATATATGTATATATATATATATATATATATATATATATATATATATATATATATATATATATATAAAGTATAAGATATTTTTCAAGCTTTGCTCTCCTTTGAGTCTCCCAATTTCTAATAGATGTACTTTCAAGATAATGATAATAGTATAAATCTAATAAATTTACTTTTCATACAAAGAAAATAACGATAACAATATAAAAGAAGTTGTATTATCTTAATATAGAAGTTATTATTATCTAGTTAAAGCTCCCATCAACGTGAGGCAAGTTATTATTATTATTATTATTATTATTATTATTATTATTATCACTATTATCACTACTACTACTACTACTAGCTAAGCTACAACCCTAGCTGGAAAAGCAGGATGCTATAAGCCCAAGAGCTCCAACAAGAAAAAATAGGCCCGTGAGGAGAGAAAAAAAGGAAACATGAACTACAAGAAAAGTAATTAAAATGAAAGCTTTAAGAACAGTAACAACATTAAAATAAATCTTTCAGATATAAAGTATAAAAAAACTTCAATAAAACAAGCGGAAGAGAAATGTGATAGAATAGTGTGCCTGAGTGTACCCTCCAGCAAGAGAACTCTACCCCAAGTCAGTGGAAGACCATGGTACAGAGGGTATGGCACTATCCAAGACTAGAGAACAATGGTTTCATTTTGGAGTGTCCTTCTGCTTGAAGAACTGCTTACCATATCTAAAGAGTCTTTTCTACTCTGGCCAAGAGTAAAGTAGCCACTGAACAATTACATTGCTATAGTTAACTCCTTGAGCGAAGAAGAATTGTTTAGTAATCTGAGTGTTGTCAGGTGTATGAGGACAGAGGAGAATGTAGAAAGAATATGCCATGCTATTCGCTGTATGTGTAGGCAAAGGAAAAATAAGCCGATCAGCTGATATCATCATGGCGCCCAGAGATTTTCTAACTGTTGCTGTAATATGTATTCTCGGAATATTACGTGAATTGAATAATTCTACAACTATTATTATTATTATTATTATTATTATTATTATTATTATTATTATTATTATTATTATTATTATTATTCCTACTTGCGTAGCTATAACCCTAGTTGGAAAAGCAGGATGCTATAAGCCCAGGGGCCCCAACAGGAAAAATAGCCCAGTGAGGATAGCTCTTGAGGCTTGTACCCAAAAGTGCCTAACCAAGAGCACGTCCTATCTGCAGCAGACATCTTGTTTGTTTACATCCGAAGTCATACTCGCGGTTTGTGCTCGCTGCTTCCCGTCCAGTTGGGAAGCCAATATCTCGAGCAACAAGCTCTCGTGTTTTCCATTTGGTGCTTCAACGGCTTGCTGTTGGCGAAAAAAAGCTTAGTGTGATTCCAGCTTAGCATTCCCCCCCTGAGCAATTTGAAGAAATCTGACTGACCTGTGCCGACCCCAATTTCGAGTATCTTGAGCCCGCCCGTCTTCCGCAGAGCCGGGTCGTGAGACACGACGGAGTTCAACGAGGCGAAGACGTCCTTCTTCATCTCTTCCATTTTGGCGTCGACCTTCTTGTAGAAGCAGTTAGAGAGGGCGGCGAACCACCTGGAAAAAATAAGATTTTTACTTATTCATCATGTAAAATTAATATTTTTTTCCCTTCGTTTCCATTCCGGTTTTGTTTAAAGGTTTTAAAATGTCGTTCATGAATGGAAAATTTCCATTAGTCAATAGCGTAAAATATTTAGATATCATGCGATACAGGTATATGGGTCAAATGTTATATTTTTTCAGTACAGTGAGACAACCCCAATGATAATTCGTATCTCTGTTGATATCCCGTAGGTGTTTTATGTCCAATAAGCAACGCATATGTGTGTCATCTGTGGTTTTTTGAGACTTAAAAAAGTCTTGTGGGGGGGGGGGGGGGACTTGGTGATTATTTATAGCATCCGAAGTCGTTATATAATTTTAGACAACATAGTGATAAGAAAACCTATTATATAAAACCTTGATTACCTACACACACACATACATACACATATATATATATATATATATATATATATATATATATATATATATATATATATATATATATATATATATATATATATATGTGTGTGTGTGTGTGTGTGTGGGGGGGGGGGGTGTAACTTGTATGCATAATTCAAATTACCCATCTACACATTCACATATTTCACTTATCTATTAAGTTTATTAAAATTATCGCGTTTAATCTCACCTTTTCGATTTATCTTAAGAGAGGATGTTTTTGTATTTAAATAGGCCCTAGTTGTAATGCCAAGGCACTACCTATAAAGATGTTATTTATAAAGATATTATTATTATTATTATTATTATTATTATTATTATTATTATTATTATTATTATTATTATTATTATTATTATTATGTCATTTAGAGGGATGACCCAAGCAGGGTAAACCTTCTGGTTATCTGCAAGTCTTTAGGCATGAAGTTTCAACCCCTACACCTGCCTACCTAAGCCCAGTAGATTCTGCTTTCAACTTACAGCTGGGTAGATTAGTGAACAGTAGCTCGGAGTGGCCCACGGACCTACCAAACGTAAATATACCTGTAAAGTAATTGATTGTCGCTACACGTGATCAAGTAGTGAAGAGACTAGGCAGAAAATAACAAATAAATGTGATACTAATAACAAACACACGGGAAATCTGTCTGAAGATTTTTGCCATATTCGTGGCTTATGTTTTCCTCACAATTGTTGAACAAATTTTAATATTATTATTATTATTATTAAGCAAACAAAGAAATACATTTGGTGACACTCCAACCTCACAGAGCACACAGTTGTCTCAATAAAAGTCTATCAAACCCTGTCGCATCCGGTTGGCAACAACCCAATCACTATTTGGCGGGTTTATTTGCAACGATGAACACTTTAGTGAATTCCCTTTCTCGTATAGTGACGACAGAAGAAGCAGATGAAGAAAAAGAAGTCTCTAAACTCTAAAATTAAATCTCCGCTAAACATCTGATCACTGGTAATAAGCGAGGTCGTGTGTCGCTAAAATTAAACCTTTGCTAAAATTGTCTGTCGCTTCCCACTCCAACGTTAAATAAGACTGAAGAAGTAAATGTTTGACTCGTGCGGGTAACATTAAGGCTGAAATTAAACTTTCGCTAAAATATTTATGTTTACAATAAAAGGAAAATAAGAGTGGAAATTACCATTGGTCTTTTCGCTAAATTTAATTCCGTTTAATATGAATTGATGTTAACACATACACAAGATTAGAATTATGTTGGCAAAAAGATATGATATTAAAAAGATAACTAGAAATTAATCTAATGCAGATGTTGAATTGATGCAAGAACATTTTATTAATAATATCTACTATTACTATCAGTAATCTTCCACTTGTACAGTTGACTTCATTAATTCCGGTACACTTCCCGTGAAGCTATGGAGACGTTGGTGTATCGGAATTAATGAAGCCAACTGTACTAGACCTAATACTAGTTTAGACCTACAACTAGAATTAGACCTAATACTATTACTATGTCTAATAACAATAATGAAAAATACGTGTGATAGGTTTGTAGGATACTTTTCATTTTAACTAAGACAAAAACAAACTTGGAAAGAGAGAAAGGGATTCAATAATAGCTATTTTATAATTAGAAACGAAGTTTTGGAGAAATAAATCATATAGAATTCTAAATTGAAAGAAAACAAACAAGTGAAATCTCACGAAGTCTTAGAAGATGAAGAAGATTCAGATAAAACAAACGAGGACTGGGAAATAGATTAATGAGTCCCTCTCTCTCTCTCTCTCTCTCTCTCTCTCTCTCTCTCTCTCTCTCTCTCTCTCTCTCTCTCTCTCTCTCTCAAGTTGGAGATGATGGGAGATTAGCGCATCTGGGAGTGTGGGAATTTATAGCGTGACAATGTCTTCAAAAAGACGACGCTAAGATTTAATCTAGCGAAATGGCTGATTATTTACGTCGTTTAAAATTAACGTAGGGTTGACATTATCAAGTTTGTGCATTGTGACTTTATCTTTATTAAATTGATTAAAATTAAAATAAAATGTGATGAAATTAGATAAAAAACGATTTTGCCTTGATTCTGTTTAAATTAGAATAACCAATAGTGTATTAGCAATAAATCAGATTTAATATGACAAAACCTTATTGGAACATTAACAAAACAAGGTGCTTGAATAGCACAGAATGAAAACAGCTGGGTCTGCTCCACTTCTTTAAATTTTCACTAATTCTCTTTTTTCCCTTTATTTGGATCACATTAATCTGAATTTTGCTTTGCAATTAGGTTAACTCTCTCTCTCTCTCTCTCTCTCTCTCTCTCTCTCTCTCTCTCTCTCTCTCTCTCTCTCTCTCTCTCTCTCTCATTTATTAGCATTGTCGCTTTTTCAAGGTAATATCAAATCGTCACAAATTGTTTTATTTCAGATAGTGGTACTGGAAGGCAATCTAAATTTGGTCTTTTGTATTTTAAAAATGTTAATATTTCAAGAATACTGTTTTTCTTACGAGTGTGTGCTTTGTGCTGTTGTTATTGCTGTTGTTGTTGTTGTTGCTGTGTATGCAAATGTTACAAAAATATTGCAGTAATTTCAGTTCATAGCTTCGAATTATCTATACAATAAAAGATATAGCAATTCATATTTCCATACATACATATATCACTAATTTGATTTGAAAATAAAAACGACATATTAATGTCCAATTTATTGGCAACTAAAATGATCCTATAATTTTAAGTGAAACATCATTGTTAATACTCACTTTACCAAATGAGTCAAACATTTTTTCCCCTTATTGCAATATATTAAACACCAAAATACTTGGCAGTATATCAACCAATTATATTAACTCCTATTATAATGAGTCTCTTCATAATATATATAGTATATATATATATATTATATATATATATATATATATATATATATATATATATATATATATATATAGCCTGTATATATACAGTGTGTGTGTGTATATATATATATATATATATATATATATATATATATATATATATATATATATATATATATATATATATAGTAGATAAGACAGATCTCTCTTAATGTTGTTACTAATCTTATGATATTTAATATTCGTTATCCATTACTTATTTTTGATTTCCTTATTTCCTTTCCTCACTAGGCTATTTTTCCTTATTGGAGCCCATGGCATGATTATAGCATCCTGCTTTTCCAACTAGAGTTATAGATTAGCTAATAATAATAATAATAACAAGTGAGCAAGTCCTGAACGCGGACATGGTCCTCGTAGAGGACATACCTCCGCCAAGGTGACCTAGAGCGCCATATGTCCTAGAATCATGAATTGATGTGACTTCGACCTTCACATGACCTTGACCTTCACGTGACCTTCAAGTGACCTTGACCTTCACGTGACCTTGACCTTCACATGACCTTGGCTTCAAGTGACCTTGATCTTCAAATGTACTTGACCTTCACGTGACCTTGACCTTCAGGTGACCTTGACCTTCACGTGACCTTGACCTTCACGTGACCTTGACCTTCAAGTGACCTGCTTGACTTTTGACCTTCAAGTGATCTTTGTTCATTTGCCACTGATACTTAATATGACATTGATATAATGCACCAATATGACCTTGACCTTTGACCTTTATAAATTTGAACATCACCCATGGGTTGCGCCTGGACTAGGACTTCCCTGTTGGCTTATGCAAAAGTCAGTGCTTTATTTCTGTCTCTTGATATGGCCACTTATGTCATAGTGACACCAGTGACCACTGTGACCTTGACCTTGGGGTGACCTTGACCAAAATTTAATCAGTTCTTCCATACACATTGGGGAACTACTTGGCCAAGTTTGAAGTGATTCCGTGTAGAAATGTGGCCTCTACGTTGTCCACAGACAGACAGACAAACAGAGAAACAAACAAACAAACAAACCGAATCGAAAACATAACCTCCTGGCGGAGGTAATAATAATAATAATAATAATAATAATATGTTTCTCTCACCTTTGCCTGATGTCTTTGAAGGTCATTTTGACAACCAACAGCACAACCAACACGGCCACAACCATAACCTTGTTTTCGCGAACCCACTCGTAGATGGGCAAAGCGCTTTCGTTAAACCAGCGCTCGTTGAACAAGCGCCCGCTCAGGAACGCGCCTTCGTCCGATTCCCCCGTCTCGTCCACGACTTCGACTTCCTCCATGATATCCCTTTGTTCCTCGTGTTCGAGGACCACCTCCTGTTCGAAGAACGCCACGGGTTCCTCTTCATCCAGATGGGGGTCTTCGCCCCCCTCGTACTCGTAGGGGGGTTCCTGGGCCCTCCATATGGTTCTCTCCATGGGGTCCTGTTCGAACTCACTCATTCGTTCACCGTTTCGTAACGGTTTTCTGTTGTCGTTGGCGGGGTGTGAAACTCAGCTGCGGTATACAGAGTAGATATTAACCTTAATGATAATAGAGGTAAAATAGTAGGAAAATGATGATGGTTTGATGTATATTGATTGTGATGATGATGAAAACAGCAGAAATAGTGCTAATATTTCTACTATCACTTTAAATATGGTAATAATAATAATGACGACAATGGCAAACAACAACAACTATTATTGTTGTTGTTGTTGTTGCTGTTGTCACTATAAAGCAATTAATTCCAATAGTAATGGTGATAACACTGATAATAGCAACTCCCTTGAAATAAAAATATTGCTAGTAAGAATAAAATAGGACTCAATAATAGTTATTTAATTTGAAAGTCTAAAATGAGAAATGGTATATAATAGTTATTGACTTTCAAAGTAAGGTAAAATAAAAATGAAAATGATACAGTATTTATGAAATTAAAGTTCGTGATGAAAATTTAAATAACTATAACAGAAAAATACATGAAATCTTTTATATATTGTGATTTGCTATATTAAATCACCTGAAGTTCACAGAGCCTTTCTTTTTAAAAATCATATTATAGAATCAATCCTGTTATAGAAACAGATTCTTGGTAGAACAATTTTGTTTTCATTGAACATTATAGAATCAAAATTCTTTAAGATTTAGTCCCTTTTACAGTATAAAAAAATCCATTATGAAAATAAAATTTTCATTCAATAAATTTTGGGGGATTTTTGTCTTTTCTATAACTCATATTCAGAATAAAAATCAATGCCAGAATAAGTCTCTGTTTAGAATCGATTTTTTGGATAGAATCTCTTTAGAAAACCCCATTCTTAAATAGCATCTAATATTCTTTTAGAATTCAATCCTTCATTATAGAATCCGCTCTCGATGTAGACGTGAGCCCCTCCATAGAATCGTTAAAATAAAGTCTCATAACAAATTTAACTCATTTATAGAATCAAATCCTCTTATAGGATTACCATACCCATATAGAATCTCTATAGAATCCATCATCTACATAGATTCTACTCATATAGCAAGTCCCTACAGAATCTCTCTATAGAATCAATTCCCTACATAGAATCTACCTATTTATTAAAGAAATTCCATTAACCTCACCCATGTAAAATCTCTATATAAAATCAGTTCTCTACATATAATCTAGCCATTTAGAGAAGCACGTTCCTTTATCTCACCCAAATAGAATCTATAGAATCCATTCCCTACATAAAATTTGCCTGTATATAGAAGCAAGTCCCTTAATCTCACCCATATAGAATCTCTCTATAGCATTAATTCTCTACATAGAATCTACCTATTTATGGGAGCAAAACCAATACGCTACATAGAATCTAGCCATTTATAGAAAATAGTCCGTTAATCTCACAGTAAATAGATTCTATAGAATAAATTTTCTACATAGAATTATAGCTATATATAAAAGCAAGTCCCTCAACCTCACCCCTACAGAATATCTCTATAGAATCAATTCGTTACTTAGAATCTATCTATATATAAAAAGCAAGTCCCTTAACCTCACCCATGTACGATCTCAGTATAGAATCAGTTCTCTACATTATAATCTACCTATATATAGGAGCAAGTCCCTTAATCTCACCCAAATGGAATCTATAGAATCCATTCTCTACATAGAATTTACCTATATATATATATACATATATATATATATATATATATATATATATATATATATATATATATATATATATATATATATATATATATATATATATGTATATATATAAGCAGGTCCCTTAACCTCACCCATACAAACTTTCTCTATAGAATCATCTCTATATAAAATTTACCTGTATATACAAGCAAGGCCCTTAACCTCACCTGTATAGAATCTCTATAGAATCCATTCTTTACATAGAATTTACCTACTGTATATATAGGAGCAAGTCCCATAACTTCACCCATATAGAATATCTATAGAATCAATTCTCTACATAGAATTTACCTATACTTAGAAGGAAGTCCCTTAACCTCACCTGTATAGAATTTCTATAGAATCCTTTCTTTACATAGAATTTACCTATATATAGGAGCAAATCTGTTAACCTCACCCAAGCAGAATCTATAAAATCCACATTCTACATAGAATTTACCTATTCATAGAAGCAAATTCCTTAACGTCACCCAAGTAGAATCTATGGAATCCACTCTCTACGTAGAATTTACCTATTCATAGAAGCAAGTTCCTTAATGTCACCCAAATAGAATCTCTAGACTCCATTCTCTACGTAGAATTTACCTATTCATAGAAGCAAGTTCCTTAATCTCACCCGAGTAGAATCTATAGAATCCACATTCTACGTAGAATTTACCTATTCATAGAAGCAAGTTCCTTAATGTCACCCAAATAGAATCTCTAGACTCCATTCTCTACGTAGAATTTACCTATTCATAGAAGCAAGTTCCTTAATCTCACCCAAATAGAATCTCTAGACTCCATTCTCTACGTAGAATTTACCTATTCATAGAAGCAAGTTCCTTAATCTCACCCAAATAGAATCTCTAGACTCCATACTCTACGTAGAATTTACCTATTCATAGAAGCAAGTTCCTTAATGTCACCCAAATAGAATCTCTAGACTCCATTCTCTACGTAGAATTTACCTATTCATAGAAGCAAGTTCCTTAATGTCACCCAAGTAGAATCTATAGAATCCACATTCTACGTAGAATTTACCTATTCATAGAAGCAAGTTCCTTAATCTCACCCAAATAGAATCTATAGAATCCACATTCTACGTAGAATTTACCTATTCATAGAAGCAAGTTCCTTAATCTCACCCAAATAGAATCTCTAGACTCCATTCTCTACGTAGAATTTACCTATTCATAGAAGCAAGTTCCTTAATCTCACCCAAATAGAATCTCTAGACTCCATTCTCTACGTAGAATTTACCTATTCATAGAAGCAAGTTCCTTAATCTCACCCAAATAGAATCTCTAGACTCCATTCTCTACGTAGAATTTACCTATTCATAGAAGCAAGTTCCTTAATCTCACCCAAATAGAATCTCTAGACTCCATTCTCTACGTAGAATTTACCTATTCATAGAAGCAAGTTCCTTAATCTCACCCAAATAGAATCTCTAGACTCCATTCTCTACGTAGAATTTACCTATTCATAGAAGCAAATTCCTTAATGTCACCCAAATAGAATCTATAGAATCCACACACTACATAGAATTTACCTATTTATAGAAGCAAATTCCTTGATATCACCCAATAGAATCTCTAGAATCCATTTTCTACGTAGAATTTACCTATTCATAGAAGCAAGTTCCTTAATCTCACCCAAGTAGAATCTCTAGACTCCATTCTCTACGTAGAATTTACCTATTCATAGAAGCAAGTTCCTTAATCTCACCCAAATAGAATCTCTAGACTCCATTCTCTACGTAGAATTTACCTATTCATAGAAGCAAGTTCCTTAATCTCACCCAAATAGAATCCCTAGACTCCATTCTCTACGTAGAATTTACCTATTCATAGAAGCAAGTTCCTTAATCTCACCCAAATAGAATCTCTAGACTCCATTCTCTACGTAGAATTTACCTATTCATAGAAGCAAGTTCCTTAATCTCACCCAAATAGAATCTCTAGACTCCATTCTCTACGTAGAATTTACCTATTCATAAAAGCAAGTTCCTTAATCTCACCCAAATAGAATCTCTAGACTCCATTCTCTACGTAGAATTTACCTATTCATAGAAGCAAGTTCCTTAATCTCACCCAAATAGAATCTCTAGACTCCATTCTCTACGTAGAATTTACCTATTCATAGAAGCACGTTCCTTAATCTCACCCAAATAGAATCTCTAGACTCCATTCTCTACGTAGAATTTACCTATTTATAGAAGCACGTTCCTTAATCTCACCCAAATAGAATCTATAGACTCCATTCTCTACGTAGAATTTACCTATTTATAGAAGCACGTTCCTTAATCTCACCCAAATAGAATCTATAGAATCCATTCTCTCCGTAGAATTTACCTATTTATAGAAGCAAATTCCTTGATATCACCCAATAGAATCTCTAGAATCCATTTTCTACGTATATTTTACCTATTTATAGAAGCACGTTACTTAATCTCTCCCAAATAGAATCTATAGAATCCATTCTCTCCGGTGAATTTACCTATTTATAGAAGCACGTTACTTAATCTCTCCCAAATAGAATCTATAGAATCCATTCTCTCCGTAGAATTTACCTATTTATAGAAGCACGTTCCTTAATCTCACCCAAATAGAATCTATAGAATCCATTCTCTCCGTAGAATTTACCTATTTATAGAAGCAAATTCCTTGATATCACCCAATAGAATCTCTAGAATCCATTTTCTACGTAGAATTTACCTATTTATAGAAGCACGTTACTTAATCTCTCCCAAATAGAATCTATAGAATCCATTCTCTCCGTAGAATTTACCTATTTATAGAAGCACGTTACTTAATCTCTCCCAAATAGAATCTATAGAATCCATTCTCTCCGTAGAATTTACCTATTTATAGAAGCACGTTACTTAATCTCTCCCAAATAGAATCTATAGAATCCATTTTCTACATAGAATTTACCTATTTATAGAAGTAGGTTCCTTACCCTCACCCAAATAGAATCTATAGAATCCATTCTCTACATAGAATTTACCTATTTATAGAAGCACATTACTTAATCTCTCCCAAATAGAATCTATAGAATCCATTCTCTACATAGAATTTACCTATTTATAGAAGTAGGTTCCTTACCCTCACCCAAATAGAATCTATAGAATCCATTCTCTACATAGAATTTACCTATTTATAGAAGCACATTACTTAATCTCTCCCAAATAGAATCTATAGAATCCATTTTCTACATAGAATTTACCTATTTATAGAAGTAGGTTCCTTACCCTCACCCAAATAGAATCTATAGAATCCATTCTCTACATAGAATTTACCTATTTATAGAAGCACGTTACTTAATCTCACCCAAATAGAATCTATAGAATCCATTCTCTACATAGAATTTACCTATTTATAGAAGGAAGTTCCTTAATTTCACCCAAATAGAATCTATAGAATCCATTTTCTACATAGAATTTACCTATTTATAGAAGCAAGTTCCTTAATCTCACCCAAATAGAATCTCTAGACTCCATTCTCTACATAGAATTTACCTATTTATAGAAGGAAGTTCCTTAATTTCACCCAAATAGAATCTATAGAATCCATTTTCTACATAGAATTTACCTATTTATAGAAGCAAGTTCCTTAATCTCACACAAATAGAATCTCTAGAATCCATTCTCTACATAGAATTTACCTATTTATAGAAGGAAGTTCCTTAATTTCACCCAAATAGAATCTATAGAATCCATTTTCTACATAGAATTTATCTATTTATAGAAGCAAGTTCCTTGAATCTCACCCAAATAGAATCAATAGAATCCATTTTCTACATAGAATTTGCCTATTTATAGAAGCAAATTCCTTAACGTCACCCAAATAGAATCTCTAGAATCAATTTTCTACATAGAATTTACCTATTTATAGAAGGAAGTTCCTCAATCTCACCCAAATAGAATCTATAGAATTCATTTTCTACGTAGAATTTACCTATTTATAGAAGCAAGTTCCTTAATCTCACCCAAATAGAATCTATAGAATCCATTTTCTACATAGAATTTATCTATTTATAGAAGCAAGTTCCTTGAATCTCACCCAAATAGAATCAATAGAATCCATTTTCTACATAGAATTTGCCTATTTATAGAAGCAAATTCCTTAATGTCACCCAAATAGAATCTATAGAATCCATTTTCTACATAGAATTTGCCTATTTATAGAAGCAAGTTCCTTCATCTCACCCCAATAGAATCTCTAGAATCCATTTTCTACATAGAATTTACCTATCTGTAGAAGCAAGTCCCTTGAATCTCATCCCAATAGAATCTATAGAATCCATTTTCTACATAGAATTTGCCTATTTATAGAAGCAAGTTCCTTCATCTCACCCAAATAGAATCAATAGAATCCATTTTCTACAAAGAATTTGCCTATTTATAGAAGCAAATTCCTTAATGTCACCCAAATAGAATCTATAGAATCCATTTTCTACATAGAATTTGCCTATTTATAGAAGCAAGTTCCTTCATCTCACCCCAATAGAATCTCTAGAATCCATTTTCTACATAGAATTTATCTATTTATAGAAGCAAGTTCCTTGAATCTCACCCAAATAGAATCAATAGAATCCATTTTCTACAAAGAATTTGCCTATTTATAGAAGCAAATTCCTTAATGTCACCCAAATAGAATCTCTAGAATCCATTTTCTACATAGAATTTGCCTATTTATAGAAGCAAGTTCCTTCATCTCACCCCAATAGAATCTCTAGAATCCATTTTCTACATAGAATTTATCTATTTATAGAAGCAAGTTCCTTGAATCTCACCCAAATAGAATCAATAGAATCCATTTTCTACAAAGAATTTGCCTATTTATAGAAGCAAATTCCTTAATGTCACCCAAATAGAATCTATAGAATCCATTTTCTACATAGAATTTGCCTATTTATAGAAGCAAGTTCCTTCATCTCACCCCAATAGAATCTCTAGAATCCATTTTCTACATAGAATTTATCTATTTATAGAAGCAAGTTCCTTGAATCTCACCCAAATAGAATCAATAGAATCCATTTTCTACATAGAATTTGCCTATTTATAGAAGCAAATTCCTTAATGTCACCCAAATAGAATCTCTAGAATCAATTTTCTACATAGAATTTACCTATTTATAGAAGGAAGTTCCTCAATCTCACCCAAATAGAATCTATAGAATTCATTTTCTACGTAGAATTTACCTATTTATAGAAGCAAGTTCCTTAATCTCACCCAAATAGAATCTCTAGAATCCATTTTCTACGTAGAATTTACCTATTTATAGAAGTAAGTTCCTTAATCTCACCCAAATAGAATCTATAGAATTCATTTTCTACGTAGAATTTACCTATTTATAAAAGTAAGTTCCTTAATCTCACCCAAATAGAATCTATAGAATTCATTTTCTACATAGAATTTGCCTATTTATAGAAGTAAGTTCCTTAATCTCACCTAAATAGAATCTATAGAATTCATTTTCTACATAGAATTTGCCTATTTATAGAAGTAAGTTCCTTAATCTCACCGCAATAAAATCTATAGAATCCATTTTCTACGTAGAATTTACCTATTTATAGAAGTAAGTTGCTTAATATCACCCAAATAGAATCTATAGAATTCATTTTCTACATAGAATTTGCCTATTTATAGAAGTAAGTTCCTTAATCTCACCGCAATAAAATCTATAGAATCCATTTTCTACGTAGAATTTACCTATTTATAGAAGTAAGTTGCTTAATCTCACCTAAATAGAATCTATAGAATTCATTTTCTACATAGAATTTGCCTATTTATAGAAGTAAGTTCCTTAATCTCACCGCAATAAAATCTATAGAATCCATTTTCTACGTAGAATTTACCTATTTATAGAAGTAAGTTGCTTAATCTCACCCAAATAGAATCTATAGAATTCATTTTCTACATAGAATTTCATTATTTATAAAAGCAAGTTCCTTAATCTCACCCAAATAGAATCCATAGAATTCATTTTCTACATAGAATTTCCCTATTTATAGAAGCAAGTTCCTTAATCTCACCCAAATAGAATCCATAGAATTCATTTTCTACATAGAATTTCCCTATTTATAGAAGCAAGTTCCTTAATCTCACCCAAATAGAATCCATAGAATCCATTTTCTACATAGAATTTCCCTATTTATAGAAGCAAGTTCCTTAATCTCACCCAAATAGAATCCATAGAATCCATTTTCTACATAGAATTTCCCTATTTATAGAAGCAAGTTCCTTAATCTCACCC
>NC_090743.1:15616161-15623661 GCF_036898095.1 Palaemon carinicauda
CAACAGGGAAAATAGCCCAGTGAGGAAAGGATACAAGGAAAAATAAAATAATTTAAGAACAGTAACATTAAGATAAATATCTGCTATATAAACTGTAAAAACTGTAACAAAACGAGAGGAAGGGAAATAAGATAGAAAAGTAGCGATGTGTATTGAAAAGAAAAAAGAAATATATATATATATATATATATATATATATATATATATATATATATATATATATATATATATATATATATATTAGAATCTATTAATAAAATGTCTAATGGCGTAATTAAGAAAAAATCTTTATGAAAATACGAATAACTCTGCTCAATAGTAAAAGCTTTAAAGTTTAACGCCACGTAAATTCTCGTCATTTCTTATTCGAATTAAAGATTTACTTATCTTCATTGCTATGCAGGCCTAATGTGTAGAACGTACAGATTTGTAAAGACAAACAGACTTTCCTTCCGCAAAAGTTCAAACTTCATCATCTGAATCTATGATGGATAAGCAGCTCCTCTAGAAGGACACTCCAAAATCAATCTAGTCTTAGGTAGTGCCGTAGCCTCTGTACCATGGTCTTCCACCATCTTAGGTTAGAGTTCTTTTGCTTGAGGGTACACTTGGGCAATCTATTCTATCTCGTTTGTCTTCCTCTTGTTATTTTGAAGTTTTTATAGTTTATATATGAATGACTTATTTTAATGTTGTTACTGTTCTTGAAATATTTTATTTTGATTGTTCATTGCGTATCTTATGACTTATTTATTTCCTTCTTTTCCTCACTGGGCTACTTTCCCTGTTAGTTTTAGTATCTTGTTTTTGAACTAGGTTGTAGCTTATCAAGCAATAATAATAATAATAATAATAATAATAATAATAATAATAATAATAATAATAATAATAATAATAATAATGATAATAATAATAATAAAAAGTTCAAACTTCATCGTCGGAATTCATGATGGATAATTCCGAGAATTAATTTCTTAACCAGATTGTGTCTATTTAAGAGTTCTTCTGTAGATGGCATTTCGTCCCCTATTTGATGTAGTTTTAGGCAAAAGTAAAAATTATTTTGTTTATTACCTTGTCGCATGTGAGGGAGCATGTACAGTAAGTATTTCAGGTTTGCATAAATCTCGTTGAATTATGGACAAACAAATAATGCATATTCTCTCTCTCTCTCTCTCTCTCCTTATATATATGATTTATATATATATATGTATTTTTATATATATATATATATATATATATATGTGTGTGTGTGTGTGTGTGTGTATGCGTGTATATATATCTAAACTTGTATATACATATGTATACCGTAACTTTAAATGATTCATTAAAAATAGAAAACTATCATATTCACCGCCACCCTTCAATCACCTACCTTGGCCTTTGTTTCATTCTCTGCACCCCCACCTGGCAACCAGCGAACACTTGTATTTGATTGATATCTAGTCCACCACAACACGCATTACATACCGATAGTGCTTCACCAGATTGTGCTGCAATAGGTAGTGCTGCACTCAAACCATCATGACGAAGGAAAGCTCTGCTTGCAGTGCCTCTCTTGCCGTTTTTGGTGCTTTCATGAGCTACTCTGTTCTGCTTCTCTGTACTGGCGCCTGCACTGTCTCGGCCGAGTCGGTGAGTGATTTTACAGTCCTGCCAATCCTTGTTGATATTTGGGGTTATCAGGAAATATTTTGATAAGATTAACATGGCTATGGCTGTAAGTGCCTCTGGTTACTTGATATGGGTAAAGTTAGTCCATCAGTTCTTCTGATAGAATATAATATAAAGACTGATTGCAGAGATCACATTATCTTTTCAGTAATAACCATGTTGAAGAAGATTATTAATGTATAGAAAGTATGGGTGAGTTTGCCTCTATTCTTCACAAAAAAAACCTTTATTACAATTCTTAATGTTTCGTACTATACTTCTGATAGATTGGTATGAGTTAGTGTTCTCTTGATTGAGAGTACACCCAGGAACGCTATTCTATCTGTTTCCTTGTTTCCTTTCCTCACTGTGCTATTATTACTGTTGGAACTCTTGAGCTTTTAGCATTGTTTTTGTAACTAGGGTTGTAGCTTAGATAATAATAATAATAATAATAATAATAATAATAATAATAATAATAATGATAATAATAATAATAATAATAATAATAATAATAATAATAATAATAATAATAATAATAATAATAATAACGAAGCTGTTCATTGTTCTTTTAAAATTTTATTCATAAATGCTGCTAATTAATATTATTATTTGTTAAGCTACGACCCTAGTTGGAAAAGTAGGATACTATGAGCCCAAGTGTTCCAACATAGAAAATAGCCCAGTGAGGATCGGAAATAAGGAAAAAATACAAGAGAAGTTAAAAACAATAGTAACATTGAAATAAATCTTTCATATATAAACTATAAAAACTTGTAAATAACAAGAGGATAAAAACTTCATAATAACAAGAGGAAGAAATAGAATAGTGTGCCCGAGGTTAATGCATTATCTGTAACCCTGTGAGATAATATATTCATGAGCACAACTGATGAATTTGCTAGTTTTATAGATTCTTTTGATATGCATTCATGATCACAGCCGCTGAATTTATAGATGTTTTGTCATAACATTCGCAAAAGAAATTTACGAATGCTCCCCGGGGAGATCAGTCAAGCAAGGAAGCGCGGCCATAAATTTGTCGTCCCCCTTTCCTTTCCACTTTGCGACGTGTGGTTTATGGCGACAGGGAACTTATGTTTTGCACAAGTGGGGTTTTACCTCCGCCAACGAAGTTAGAAGGAGGTTATGTTTTCGCCTCTGTGCTCTTTTTTTTTTTTTTTTTTTTTTTTTTTTTTTGAACAGGTTCCTGGCCACAATTTATATCGTAGAATAATGAAACTTATAGGAATTAACTCTTATGTAAAAAGCTGGGAATGATTAAAATTTGGAAGGTCAAGGACACGGTCAATCAAAATGGCCAATTCACGTAATCAACCAAAACTGTGGACGTTGTTGTCACAGAGACTTCAAACTTGGTTCATATTTAAGTGTATTAAAATCCACGCCAATTGATACATGTTATGGTCAAGGGTCAAGGTCAAGGTTGAGCAAAAGGTCGAGATATAAGCTGCCGCATCAGAGGGCTTCGCTGTACTGAATGCCTCTTCTAGTTTGTAATTTGTTATAACTCGCACTTGGTGAATGACATTAATTCACAATAAATGGGGTAAATTACCTAAAATTGTTGATGATTAATCGAAAGACCATAAACAGATGCTCGTGTAAGGACGTGTCTGAGGTCCTTGTCCTGCAGTGGACTAGCAACGGCTGATGATGATAATGATGATGTATGTATCCATGTAAGGAAGGTTAGTCATTGAAAAAAATAGGAATATGATTACAATATGTTATACTACTAGTGTTGGAAGGTCCAGGCGTACATGGCTGAGGACTAAGAAGCATGAAGTAGGAGATAATGAATGGAGAAGCATTGATTTATAAGCTAAAAATAGAGACGACTGCCAAAATTTTGCCGAAGCTTTTTTCGTCAATATGCGTAATAGGAAATGATGATGATGATAATGATACCCATAATGTTATATCAATCTCATAATTTAATAATGCAACCTTCTTTGGATTAGTAGAAATGACCAGTCTAATTTTATACGTAGGCTGGAACCCCATCCTTTAAAGGAAACAATATTAATCTTTTTTAAGTAAAAGTTCTTGGCTTAGAAGAAATTACCTGCCTAATTTTGTACATAGTTTCGAACTCCATCTATAGAGGAAACAATGTAAATTTCCTTGGCTTAGAAGAGATGACCAGCCCAATTTTATACATAGTTTCGAACTCCATCCATAGAAGATACAATAGTATTTTTTTTTTAAGTTAAATTCCTTGGCTTAGAAGAAGTGACCAGCCTAATTTTATACATAGTTTCGAACTCCTTCCATAGAGGAAGCAATATTAATTTTTTTTCAGTTAAATTCCTTGGCTTAGAAGAAATTATCAGCTTAATTTTATACATAGTTTCGAACTCCTTCCATAGAGGAAGCAATATTAATTTTTTTTCAGTTAAATTCCTTGGCTTAGAAGAAATTATCAGCCTAATTTTATACATAGTTTCGAACTCCTTCCATAGTGGAAACAATGTTAATTTTTTTCAAGTTAAATTCCTTGGCTTAGAAGAAATGACCAGCCTAATTGTACACATAGTTTCGAACTCCATCCGAGGAAACAATATTAATTTTTTTCTAAATTAAATTTTTTGGCTTAGAAGAAATTATCAGCCTAATTTTATACATGGTTTTGAACTACATCCGTAGAGGAAAGAATGTTAATTTTTTTCAAGTTAAATTCATTGGCTTAGAAGAAGTGACTAGCCTAATTTTATACATAGTTTTGAACTCCATCCACAGAGGAAACAATGTTAATTTTTTAAAGTTAAATTCCTTTGATCAGAACAAAGGGCCAGCCTAATTTTATACAGTTTCGAACTCCTTCCATAGAGGAAACAATGTTAATTTTTAAAAGTTAAATTCCTTTGATCAGAAGAAAGGACCAGCCTAATTTTATACAGTTTCGAACTCCTTCCATAGAGGAAACAATGTTAATTTTTTAAAGTTAAATTCCTTTGATCAGAAGAAAGGACCAGCCTTATTTTATACAGTTTCGAACTCCTTCCATAGAGGAAACAATGTTAATTTTTTAAAGTTAAATTCCTTTGATCAGAAGAAAGGACCAGCCTAATTTTATACAGTTTCGAACTCCTTCCATAGAGGAAACAATGTTAATTTTTTAAAGTTAAATTCCTTTGATCAGAAGAAAGGACCAGCCTAATTTTATACAGTTTCGAACTCCTTCCATAGAGGAAACAATGTTAATTTTTTTTTAAGTTAAATTCCTTGGCTTAGAAGAAATGACCTGCCTAATTTTATACATAGTTTCGAACTCCTTCCATAGAGGAAACAATGTTAATTTTTTTTTAAGTTAAATTCCTTGACTTACAAGAAATGACCTGCCTAATTTTATACATAGTTTCGAACTCCTTCCATAGAGGAAACAATGTTAATTTTTTTTTTAAGTTAAATTCCTTGGCTTAGAAGAAATGACCAGCCCAATTTTATACATAGTTTCGAACTCCTTCCATAGAGGAAACAATGTTAATTTTTTTTAAGTTAAATTCCTTAGCTTAGAAGAAATGACCAGCCCAATTTTATACATAGTTTCGAACTCCTTCCATAAAGGAAACAATGTTAATTTTTTTTTTTAAGTTAAATTCCTTGGCTTAGAAGAAATGACCAGCCCAATTTTATACATAGTTTCGAACTCCTTCCATAGAGGAAACAATGTTAATTTTTTTTTTAAAGTTAAATTCCTTGGCTTAGAAGAAATGACCAGCCCAATTTTATACATAGTTTCGAACTCCTTCCATAGAGGAAACAATGTTAATTTTTTTTTTAAAGTTAAATTCCTTGGCTTAGAAGAAATGACCAGCCCAATTTTATACATAGTTTCGAACTCCTTCCATAGAGGAAACAATGTTAATTTTTTTTAAGTTAAATTCCTTGGCTTAGAAGAAATGACCAGCCCAATTTTATACATAGTTTCGAACTCCTTCCATAGAGGAAACAATGTTAATTTTTTTTAAGTTAAATTCCTTGGCTTAGAAGAAATGACCAGCCCAATTTTATACATAGTTTCGAACTCCTTCCATAGAGGAAACAATGTTAATTTTTTTTAAGTTAAATTCCTTGGCTTAGAAGAAATGACCAGCCCAATTTTATACATAGTTTCGAACTCCTTCCATAGAGGAAACAATGTTAATTTTTTTTAAGTTAAATTCCTTGGCTTAGAAGAAATGACCAGCCCAATTTTATACATAGTTTTGAACTCCTTCCATAGAGGAAACAATGTTAATTTTTTTTTAAGTTAGATTCCTTGGCTTAGAAGAAATGACCTGCCTAATTTTATACAGTTTCGAACAACATCCATAGAGGATACAATATTATTTTTTTTTTAAGTTAAATTCCTTGGCTTAGAAGAAGTGACCAGCCTAATTTTATACAGTTTCGAACTCCATCCATAGAGGAAACAATGTTAATTTTTTTCAAGTTAAATTCCTTGGCATAGAAGAAATGACCAGCCTAATTTTATATATAGTTTTTAACTCCATCCATAGAGGAAACAGTGTTAATTTTTCTAAGTTAAATTTCTTTGATCAGAAGAAAGGACCAGCCTAATTTTATTCATAGTTTCAAACACCATCCTAAGAGGAAAAAATGTTAATTTTTTAAGTCAAATCCTTGTCTTATAATAATCAAAGCCTTTGGGTTAGAATAAATAAGCTTAATGAATTGCTGAATGACGTATATATGCATCTATGCTTACTAGTATATACATACAAACTTCACACTCATAAATTGAACTTACAAATGCTGCTAGTAAGGAAGTGTAGAAATTCCTTTCGGATCAGTGAAGTTCCTGGATGCCTTTCAAATGCGTTTATTTGGTTTTTCGGTATTTATCTACAGGTGTGCAATAAGTAGCTCAAATTAGTAGCGACCACGACCATGTATCGACACCTGTCTTATTATACCTGTGCGAATGGCGGTGAAAAAGATCATTAGCACGGCCGATAGCTAATTGCAAATTGCTGTCGTTCATTTACGTTTCTTATTTTATACTGGTGTAAGACGTCTAAATATTTAAATATACACACGCAAACACATAGATTCAACCCTTAACCCTTCCCACCCCCTCTTCCTTTCCTAACTATAATCCACAGGTTGGACAAATTGTGGGAGTGTGTGATTTCCAAGTGTACCTCTTTGGGTATGCCTCCTCACCAGGGTATGACTACTCTCTCCCCCAAAATCTAGGGACCCATTCTGTCATTCTTGATGTCCCCCTGTTACCTGCCATCCTCATTATATGACCTACCCATTTCCGTTTCTTTGTCTTACATATTGTTAGAATATCCTCTACCTCAGTTTGCTTTTATAACCATGTTGCTCTTGTTCTTCGTGTTATTCCCATCATTATTCGTTCCATAGGGAGAGAGAGAGAGTGTGTGTGTGTCTACGTGTGTATGAGTTTATACATGTATGCGTGCATACTCAACTATAGAGAAACTAGGGTATACAGTAAGTCCCCCTTACTCATCTCACGCTCGCATAACGGGAACATCAAATAAGAATGAAGTCACCTACGGCAGACTATTTATTTTCAACTTTTCCTCCTTTCTCGGCTTCCAGGGTGCTTCCTGGAATCGATCGCATCATCCAGTGGAGGAAAACTCGAGCTTTATTCCCTCATACACGAACGAAGTCTGTGACGACGTTCACCAAACAGGTTTTTCTTAGACACACAGCACATCAGCTCAACGGAGATGTCTTGTATCCAGGCGAGAGAAGCTGGTCATTGGGACCAACCGGTTGCGAGTGACGTGGACGGTGAAACGTGGCGACCTTGGACAGAAAGAGAGAGAGAGAGAGAGAGAG
>NC_090743.1:15628661-15646161 GCF_036898095.1 Palaemon carinicauda
AAGCTTTTCATCTAGACCATCCTCTGTAATTTTGTTAATTTTTTTTTTATCTCAAAACTTTTAAACATTTTACCCATTGATTCCAATGGAAATTCACCTTCGCACGACCTTCATTTCTGCAACGCCTTAATATACATGAACGAATTTCCACCGCTCCATCTCAACGGAACCAGATAACGACAGAAGGCGATGTTTACCCAATCAAGTGTCAACACGGGCCGGCCGAGTGCCAGGGGAATAAGCTGCTCACTTGTGCCAAGAAGTACGTCGAAGCAGATGACGACTTCATTGCGTTCTCCCATTGCGTCATGGACGAATACACAGCTTTGAAAGCTGGTCCCGGGGTGAGATAAAGGAATTTCTTGGGTTTTTAGTCATGAAATATAATAGGATTAATTTTATAATTTTGTAGCAATTTAAAAAGTTTTTTTTTTACAATTCTATATCAATTTAAACAATGTTTTTTTTTGTTTATAATTTTGTAACAATTTAACTAAGTATTTGTAATCTTTTTATAATTTAACACTTTAAAGAATTTTTTAGCAATTTAACTTTTTAAATAATTCCGTAGCAATTTAATGACGTTTTGATAATTTTTTAATAATTTAAAGACGTTTTTAATAATTTTGTAGAAATTTAAAGACGTTTATGATAATTTTGTAATAATTTAAAGACGTTTTTAATCATTTTGTAGCAATTTAAAGATTTTTTTTTGATAATTTTGGAATAATTTAAAGACGTTTTTAATAATTTTGTAGAAATTTAACGACGTTTATGATAATTTTGTAATAATTTAAAGACTTTTTAATAATTTTGTAGCAATTTAAAGTAGTTTTTTTAATAATTTTGGAATAATTTAAAGACGTTTTTAATAATTTTGTAGCAATTTAAAGAGTTTTTTTTTGATAATTTTGGAATAATTTAAAGACGTTTTTAATAATTTTGTAGCAATTTAAAGAGTTTTTTTTGATAATTTTGGAATAATTTAAAGACGTTTTTAATAATTTTGTAGCAATTTAACGACGGTTTTGATAATTTTGTAGCCATTTGACATTTTCAATAATTTTGTAATAATTTAACAACGTTTTTTATAATTTTGTAATAATTTATCAACGTTTTTGATAATTTTGTAACAATTTAACGCATTTTTTATAATTTTGTAATAATTTAACGAAATTTTTTAATAATTTTGTAACAATATAACGACGTTTTTGACAATTTTTTAATAATTTTGTAGCAATTTAACGAAATTTTCAATAATTTTGTAATAATTTAACGGCGTTTTTTTATATTTCTGTGATAATTTTAGGACCTTTTTAATAATTTTGTACCAATTTAACGTTTTTATCATTTTGTGGCTACAAATTGTAATGACCTTGTATTTTATATTATTTTCATTGACGTAAAATTCTGCTTATATATATATATATATATATATATATATATATATATATATATATATATATATATATATATATATATATATATATATATACACATATATATACACACACACACACACACACACACATATATATATATATATATATATATATATATATATATATATATATATATATATATATATATATATATGTATGTATGTATGTATGTATGTGTATATATATTCATAACGACTTGTCTTACATTTTTTTTGTGATGGCAATAATAACAGTGAAAATATTTAGTAATACCAACTAGGATTGCAGGTTGGCTAATAATAGTAATAATAATAATGATAATAATAATAATAATAATATGTTCGATATTTATTGACGTTAAATTCTATTCATATGTTATCTTAACGATTTGTCCTATAATTTTTGTGATAATAATGATAATGATAATGTTGGTTATTATTATTATTATTATTATTATTATTATTATTATTATTGACAAGTATATAGTTTCCCTTTTGTAGTGCGCTAATCGTATCGGAATCGACTACACCGTTCTTGACGCATGTGTCCAAAACGGCGAGGGAGACAGACTGCTTTACGACCTGAGTCTCAAACAGTCCGCCTTGCTTCCGCCTCTGAACCACGTCCCATGGATTTTGATAGATGATGTAAGATGGATTTTGTTACTTTTTTATCAAACTTTTTTCTTATCACTAGTTTCTTAGTTTTAGATTATTGCCTCTGCCAACGAAGTTGAAAGGAGGTTCTGTTTTTGCCCGTTTGTGTGTATGTGTGTGTGTTTGTTTGTGAACAGCTTCTAGGCCACTATTTTAATCGTAAAGTAATGATATTGGCAGGGAATAACTGTTATGTAAAAAGTTGGAAAAGGTTACATTTTGGAAGGTCAAGGTCAAAGTTCAAGGTCATGGTTAAGCAAAATGTCCAATTCACTTAATCATCCATAAGTTTGGACATCGTTGTCACAGACTTCAAACTTGGTTCATATTTGAGTGTATGAAAATCCACGTAATAATAACATGTTAAGGTCAAAGGTCAAGGTCGACGAAAAGATCGAGAAATAAACTGCCGCGGCGGAGGTCCGCACTCTACTGAGTGCCCTTCTAGTTTTGATAATGTATTAATGTTGGTTACTTTTTATAATTTTTATTGGTTTATTGGTAGTTTCTGTTATGTTTAAAGGTTTAAAGGTTTACTCATGAATGGTAGAGGCAAGGGACAGTGACATTGCCCTACAGCTAGCAGGACAATCCCTAGAGACTGACTATATATACATATGATAAGCGCCCAAGCCTCCTCTCCACCCAAGCTAGGACCAGAGAGGGCACGGCAATGACTGCAGAGGACTCAGCATAGGCTCCACCAAAACCAGCCCACAAGGATGGTAAGGTTGCAGACACTACAAGAAACTATCGAGCTTGAGCGGGACGCGAACCCCTGCCTGGCAAACACCAGGCAGGGACGTATCCAGTAGGCCACCAATTTTGCATTACTACGTGTAAATATAGATAAAGATCTTATGAACTGATGATATTTCCTTTCTAATCTATCCTTCGCAGGTACACACGTCCATAATGAATAACGAAAGCGTGAATAACTTAAAGCGAATTGTCTGCAACGCTTACAAAGGGCCTACCCCTTCAGGATGCCTCTAGCAGAATACCTAGCGGCTAGCAGGCGCAGCCAAGGCTCCCGGCTAGCACGTCTCATCGCCTACAGCGCCTTTGTGGTGGTTCCGTGAACTAAATTTGAATTTGAATTTCTTTTATAATCAGTATCTTACTTATCATGTGTTTATTAATATCACAGCCATAAATAAAGATGTTTGAATATTATTATATGCCTCATGTAAATATATTCAATCAAGAAATCATTGAGTGACCATTCGTTTGTGTTTGTAAATGACAAGAATAGACTGTCTATGTCTTTGCTCTTGTAATATTCTAGAGCAGTTTAATGTCCAAAGATGTGAATTTTTAATATTCTTATTGATTTAATTGACCAAATTAATTTTATTTATTAAATGTCATCTTAAATGTGATTGCACAGATATAAAGGAGTAAATCATTTAGAGATAAAATTACAACGCTGCATCTTTGGTGAAGAAATTAGAAAGTAAAGCAACGAGAAAACTTAAGTTGTTTCATTACAACTTGAGCCTTAGGTATAAAATGTGTACAGGCTTTAAGCATGCACAGAGCCTAAGAAGGTTCAAAGGCCGCTCATGAATGGCAGAGGCAAGGGACAATGACATTGCCATATAGCCAGCAGGACAATACCTAGAGACTGACTATATATAAACATGATAAGCATCCAAGCCCCTCTCCACCCAAGCTAGGAACAGGGAGGGCAAGGCTATGACTGCAGAGGACTCATCATAGGCTCCCCCAACCCCAGCTCACAAGGATGGCAAGGTTGCAGACACTACAAGAAAGAAACTATCGAGCTTGAGCGGGACCCGAACCCCTGCCTGGCAAACACCAGGCAGGGACGTTAACAGTAGGCCACCACTTTAGCATTACTACGTGTAAATATAGATAAAGACCTTATGAACTGATGATATTTCCTTTTTAATCTATCCTTCGCAGGTATACACGTCCGTAATGAATTACGAAAGCGAGAAGAACTTAAGGCAAGTTGTCTGCAACGCTTACAAAGGGCCTACCCCTTCAGAATGCCTCTAGCAGAATACCTAGCGAGCCTAGCAGACAAGGTTCTCTGCTAGCTCGTCTCGTCGCCTACAGCGCCCTCGTGGTGGTTCCGCGAACTAAATTTGAATTTGAATTCCTTTTATAATCAGTATCTTACTTATCATGTGTTTATTAATATCACAGCCATAAATAGAGATGTTTGAATATCATTATATGCCTCATGTAAATGTATTCAATCTATAAATCATTCGTTTGTGTTTGTAAATGACAAGAATAGACTGTCGATGTCTTTGTTCTTCTAATATTCTAATGCAGTTTAATGTCCAAAGATGTTGATTTTTAATATTATTGTTGATTTAATTGATCACTTTAATTTGATTTATTAAAAGTCACCTTAAATGTGATTGCACAGATATAAAGGAGTTAAAACGCTGCATCTTTGGTGAAGAAATTAGAAAGTAAAGCAACGAGAAAACTTAAGTTTTTTCATTACAACTTAAGCCTAAGGTATAAAATAAATGTGTACAGGCTTTAAGCATGCACAGAGCCTAAGAGGGTTTAAAGATTCAAAGGCCGCTCATGAATGGTAGAAGCAAGGGACAGTGACATTGCCCTAGTTAGCAGGACTATTAATGCCTTGGAGACTAACCATATATACATATGATCAACGGCCAAGCCCCCTCTCCACCCTAGTCAGGACTCAGGAGGGCCAGGCAATGGCTGCTGATGACTCAGCAGATAGGTCTCGAATCTGCCCCTTAGCTCACAAGAATAAGATCGCAGGGGCCAAAGGAACTAACGAGTTTGAGCGGAACTCGAACCCTGATCTGGCAATCACCAGTCAGGGACGTTACCACATATTCATAATTTCATGAATAAATAAAAGAGAAATATGATGATTTATATAAAGAGTTGATATGATGTTTACGGTATGAGAATTATTGAATCTCTTACTGGCAGGTTCTCTGTTTTCTGGGTTATTGAAGGAGAGAAGGGGAGATAATAGCCTTATATTTTTTGTTCTCGATATAGAATAAATTATAGTTAAGCAAATGCCAATTGTTTCCATATGGCATATATATATATATGTATATATATATATATATATATATATATATATATATATTTTATATATACTGTATATATGTATATATATACAGTATATGTATGTATATATATGTATATGTATATGTGTGTATATATATATACATATATATGTATATATATATATATATATATATATATATATATATATATATATATATATATATATATACATGTGTGTGTAGGTGTGGGTGTATGTTTCTCTGTATATATATATATATATATATATATATATATATATATATATATATATATGTATATATATATATATGCATAAGGACACGTCTGAGACCTTTTTCCAGCAGTGGACTAATAACGGCTGCGTTTATTGTGTATATATAAGCGTATATATATATATATATATATATATATATATATATATATATATATATATATATATATATATATATATATACATATATATACATATATATACATATATATATGTATATATATATATATATATATATATATATATATATATATATATATATATATATATACATATATATTATATATGTATATACATGTATTTATACAATATGGGTGTATTTAATCACTAAATACCATCTGCCTTGTGATAGAAAAATATTCTTTTTGCCCTTTGATTTAGATAGATGTCAGATATATTTTTTTTTCTGTACAAACACATAAAGTAAAAAAAAAAAACAAAAAAAACTAAAAGTCCCTTCAAGATAACAATTGAACTTATAAAAATCCTTTCTACTGTCAGTAAAAAGCGTAATAAATGTAGAGAGCTTACAAATAACATTGTACCAGCTATATCACACCTGCAAAAACAGGTGTTGAAGCAAGTGCCAGGTGTATATGGCTTCCCCCATTATTCCTTAATAGCACTTGTCTTGTGTGGAATATGCAAAAACCTTAAGTATTGAATTTAATCCCAATTCCCGTAAAAGATAAGATCTTTGCTTATTCCAGATAGATTGCTCTCTCTCTCTCTCTCTCTCTCTCTCTCTCTCTCTCTCTCTCTCTCTCTCTCTCTCTCTCTCTCTCTCTCTAAACTAAACAAAGAAATAAATGGTCTCTCCATAGCATACGTGACGTATCGTCACAAACTCTCTCTCTCTCTCTCTCTCTCTCTCTCTCTCTCTCTCTCTCTCTCTCTCTCTCTCTCTCTCTCTCTCTCCTAACTAAACTTAGAAATAAATGGGCTCTCCATAGCATACGTGATGTATCGTCACAAACTCTCTCTCTCTCTCTCTCTCTCTCTCTCTCTCTCTCTCTCTCTCTCTCTCTCTCTCTCTCTCTCTCTCTCTCTCTCTCTC
This sequence comes from Palaemon carinicauda, assembly GCF_036898095.1. NCBI lineage: Eukaryota > Metazoa > Arthropoda > Malacostraca > Decapoda > Palaemonidae > Palaemon > Palaemon carinicauda. Next base: position 15,635,124 of record NC_090743.1, read on the forward strand.
TCTCTCTCTTAAAGAGGGTAGCATGTTCATCCTTGCCAAGATTCTTGGGCAGGATGTATTGTACAGTACTATGCTAGCAGTAGTATATTTATTTCAGAAGCAGATATTCTGAAAGCTATTTAGTTTTTATACGGATATTATCGCTTTTATTGTTTTGAATATAGTTTCCTTTTATTCTTTATTTATAACAAACATATCGGCGTCAATTACCTTCGATGTCAGGATGCTAGAAAACTCAAAATCAATCAATCAATCAATCTCGCTAAAGCAGACTATCATTATGATGCTTAATTTCACTTTTGTAATTGAGCAGGTACTTTGAAAATGTAGATAGAAACATAAAAAAAGGTTATATTTTATTAATGCTTTTTAAATTGGTAAAATTTCAAATTTTTTAGGTTGCCCTATTTTGAAATATGTATACCTGGAGTATGGGTTGCAGATTAAGATTTAGAATACTGTATATATATATATATATATATATATATATATATATATATATATATATATATATATATATATATATATATATATATGTATATATATATATATATATATATATATATATATATATATATATATATATATATATATATATATATATTAAACTTCAAACTTTCAACTGGGCTCCGCAAGGCACTAGAAGAGTTGGAAGACCCAGGCCTACATGGCTGAGGACTATGAAGCGGGAAGTACGAGATGATTAATGGAGAAGTATTGAACTAAAAGCTCAAGATAGAGACGACTGGTTAAATCTAACCGTGGCCCTTTCATCAATATGTTTAGGAGGGGATGAATAATATGTTTAGTACATTTACTGACTTAATTTGAACGCCAGGAGAATATTAGGTATGCAGTTAATTCTAATAGTCATGTTTCTCCAGCATGAGGCTCAATACTACACAGTATTCTAGAAGTTTGATTCGAGCTGTGACCAAGATGTGGATTGATCTTCCAGGTGGTTGAATCTGTAAAACTTCAAAAGTTCAAACTTGCAGAAAATGTTTTTATGTTGAACAGGCTGACGTAAGTCTATGATATATATGATTTAATGTTACTGTTCTTAAAATAAATCACTTTAATTGTTCATTACTACTCCTGTTGTTTATTTATTTCCTTATCTCCTGTCCTCAGTGGGCAAATTTTCCCCATGTAGGAGCCCTTGGGCTTATAGCATCCTGTTTTTCCAACAATGGTTGATAATAATAACAGTGAGTGTTCCTTTAAAAAATGTAGTCGACAGTTCCTTTCTCATAGAACAGTATATATATATATATATATATATATATATATATATATATATATATATATATATATATATATATATATCAAATAAGCCATATATATTTTTGATACATTAATGTCTGGATTCTCTTAACGACCTCGGGATCAGAGCCCTATATATTTTTGATACATTAATGTCTGGATTCTCTTGGGCTCTGATCCCGAGGTCGTTAAGAGAATCCAGACATTAATGTATCAAAAATATATATGGCTTATTTGAATATGAAAAACACGTAAAAATGTGCAAAATTTATCATATATATATATTATATATATATATATATATATATATATATATATATATATATATATATATATATATATATATATTTCTTCTTTCAATTATGTCAGAATATCGTTTGCTCTAGTACATTTTGTTACGAAAGTTTGTTTTTAAATGCAAATATCGTGATCCCCAGTATTCTCATATCTGTGAGCTGACCTTCATAACATAGCAATAACATTTTAAAGTCTTATATTCAATGGGACTTGTTTATAAGCTTAATGGTTTAAAGGTCGCACATGAATGGCAGAGGCATATACAATATCTTTTTATTCAAATACCCTTACACAACAAAATATTTTCTTGTAAGAATTATTCATAAATTTTTAATTGTTATTGTCTTTGGACCTCTGAGCATGAGGTTATTGTCATTTACATTCTCATTCTTGTAGGATGCTGGAAAATAATAATAATCTCACTGCCCTTAGTAGGTTGCAAGTTATTAAATAGGAGTTGTAGCATAATACCCTATTCATGTGCAATTAACCACGAATATAGGTGGATAATGCAGCTAGTATTTTAGGTGTGGTGACTGTGGCGTAGATGAGAATAAATCTGAAATAGTGTGGAGCTTAGGGTAGTGCAGTGCTTGTGGTTTGGGGAATACTGAAATGAAAAAAAAAAAAAAAATTACCAGAGAGTACTCATATGTAGCTCAAGATTTGTATGGATAAGATTAAACCTGGTAAGAGTAACATTGATAAGTGAGTGTATATCTGTCTATTCATAATGTGCCTACCTGGGTTAGGAAAACTAGAAAGGATGGTCATACTTGTCGATTTTAATGCAGAAGTGGGTGTCAGAAAAAAATGTGTTGTGGGGAGATAGGGAGTTACTGCATTATTTGAGAATGGAAAGTCTTCAAGGAATGATTTTGTAATGGGGCTTGATTTTTAGTATTGCATTGTTCCTAAAAATTATATACAAGTAAACTTTGGTGAGAGAAAGACAAAAAGAAAAGAATTTATTAGGGTACGTAAGAGTTCATGATTGATAGTAAAGCAAGTTGTGTGTAATGGTGAAGTGTGCCAATTGAGGGAGCAGAAAGTGTTACCTGATTAATTTAATTGTTGTCAATTAGTAATTAGAATTCCCCTTCAAAACATAGGATTTTATAACTAGCCAGTTATGCCAGTAGGATTTAAAACTATTTGAAGAAGTCTCATTAGAAATACTGGTAATTTGTAATTAGTGTAATGTTCAAAGAAAGTGGAGAGCGAGATAGTTTCTTTTGGACCTCCCTTGCTCTTCTCTCATCTGGGTCACAAGTGGCTATTATAATAAATCCCCGAAGCAAAATATAACTTTGATCTAAGTGGGACATATCTGTTTTTGTATCTTCACTATTTATTATAGTGGTGCATCCTCTTTAGTTAGAAGTGCTGTTTCACATCTTATTTAGTTGAATGGTACACACCCTTTGCATTGCAATGTTGTTTTTCACCTTATTGGTGCCCCTCTTGGTGTTGTAGTGTTGTTTCTCACATTGTTACACTCTTGGTACTGCAGTGCTGTTTCTCTCCTTATTTGATTGCAGTGGTACAACCTATTGCAGTAATGCTTCTCCTATTTGGTTGCAACACCCTTCAGATTTGGCCTCTCTGGGTCAAAAACAATATGAGGCACTGGGGCATAGTAGCGCTGAGCATCAACCTTAGAGAACCCAGCTTTTTCGATGTTGGGCAGAGGGTCGCGGTCCAGCTGGCATCCGTCAAAAATAAAAGGCCACACGGGGATGTAGTGGGTGAAGATATGCTGAAGCTTCCTCCTGAAGCTGTGGTTTTCAAGGTCAAACTCTGTGATGTGTTCCATAAAGTAGAATTTTCCTCCCTGAAATAAAGTAAGCGGGTACGATAAGTGAGCGTTTACTGTATATATAGTTTATTTTACTTATCTAAATCTCTTCTATATAATGAAGACTAAGTGTCCGACTATATATATATATATATATATATATATATATATATATATATATATATATATATATATATATACATATACATATATATATATATATACATATACATATATATATATATATATATATATATATATATATATATATATATATATATATATATATATATATATATAGTCATGCTGAGCTCTCTCTAAGTATTTAGCCGTCATTTTTAGGTTGCGTACACTAGTAATAAATATTGAAATATCTCTTTTTAATAATAGTTAATTTTCTTCCCTGAATTAAAGGGAACACGACAAGGGGGGAGGGTGTTCTGTATACTGTATATAGAATATTTTACTTATATAAGTATTAAATAGTTTGATATCTATTTTTAATAATAACCACTTATGACAATGACGAAAAAGTGCATGCTTCGTTAAGTGTAAGTAAATTGAATTGTCGTTTATACATATACCAAAGATTCAAAATCATTTCAGTTACTACTAAGAACAATCGAGAGCTTATTAATCGACAACTTCAAAAGTAATGTTCCAAAGAGATTATTATTATTATTATTATTATTATTATTATTATTATTATTATTATTATTATTATTATTATTATTATTATTATTATTACCATCATCGCACGTTGCTTTTTATTATATAGGAGAGATTCATGTGTGCATTATTTCATTTTGCCAAATCTTATTGTTCAATTGTTATTTACCAATAATGATCAACATATCAGCTATAAAATATAGTTTAATACACAAGTCTTGTTTCTGAAATGCACAATGAAGTTGGGACCAGCTTCCACACGGATCTAGAAGAGATTCGTAAATGCTGTGGTGTCAAGTCAGTGCAAAATACACGAGGGTATGCATATATGACATAGGAAAAGCGCATTTTAGGTACGCGAGACAAAACACTGTATAAATATAACATGAAACAGAAAAGAAAAAAAAATCATTTAAATTATAGGGAAGAATCTCTCTTCATCTCAAGACTCTAATCAGATCATTAACCATTCAAATTACGTGATATATTTGCTCCTGACAACCTTCTTAGAACGAGGTCCAAATCATCATCCGTTTCACTATGATAATTCACTTTCCAACTGTGCCATCTTGGGATGACAAGGCGAGAGAGAGACACTAGCCGGAGATAAACTCGCTACTGATCAGAGTGACTAGTGTGTTGTTATCGAATACATCATGATAGGGCTGATATCTACGTGAAGTTTTACATGGCTTCTTATCAACATTGGTTTATGTGCGACCAGTTAGGTAATATTTCTCTTGGATTTATTTTATTATTTATACAATTATTCATTACTTCTGATTATTCCATTTAGTGGCAGGGTGGAAGATCATTTATTATTATTATTATTATTATTATTATTATTATTATTATTATTATTATTATTATTATTATTATTATTATTTTTAATAATAATAATAATAATATCTCCCCTACATAATAGAGCAAGTATCTGCACTGTTTAAAATTTGCAGTAAAAAACGGTAAAAATCCTGGAATAAATGTTACCAGGCATTTAGTTTTAAAAACATATATTGACGTAAAGGAGTGATATCATGGTCACCAACCTGTAAAAGATAGTAACAAAGTATGGTAAAATTACGGTCTCCTGTATTTTACTGAAATACGGCTGAGAACAGTATAGTTTTACGGAGAATTTTCGATTAAAATTGCGTTTTTTTTTAACAGTGACTATATATAAATGTATAAGTATATATTTAGATATTTTCCGGTCACGCTCAGCTCTCCCCGTCCCTCGGGTAGGGAGAAGAGAGAGTAGTCATACCCTGGTGAAAGGGGGTACCCCGAGAGGTACACTGTGTGTGCGCATATCTATCTAAATATTTAGCCGTCATTTTTTGATGGGTCACGTATCTTAGCAATAATAATAAAGACACTACCATAACTACTTAAAAATGTTTGCGTATAAAATATTAATTTTTATATTCACATAAATATAATAATGTTATTATTCCTTGCTGAAGCCCTTGGGCGTATAGCTAGTTTTCCAATTAGGGTTGTAGCTTAGCTATAGTCCATTTCTTTTAGCGATGCATATTTGCACCGACTCGCGGCGGTGCCCTTTTAGCTCGGAAAAGTTTCCTGATCGCTGATTGGTTAGAATTATCTTGTCCAACCAATCAGCGATCCGGAAACTTTTCCGAGCTAAAAGGGCACCGCTGCGAGTCGGTGCAAATATGCATCGCTAAAAGAAATGGACTATAGTAATAATGGTGATGATAATAATAGTAATAATAATAATAATAATGATGACGATGATGATGATGATAATAATAATAATAATGATAATAATAATAATAGCTGCATCGGCAGAGTTTATTTTCTTATCCAATTTTTCTATTTTCCGGATAATTCTCTTTTCTAGAGCGCTGCAATCAGCCAGCAGACTTGAAAAATTCATCAGTCGGGTGAATGACAAAATCGGGAAGACTTTTCAAGTATATTCTCACAAAATACAAGTAAAACTTTTGGTACAAAATAGTAAAAACTACGATTGCAGCGCTCTAGAGAAGAGAATTATCCGGAAAATAGAAAAATTGGATAAGAAAATAAACTCTGCCGATGCAGCCATTACTTTTAACTCAACCTGCCTAAAAGAGGGTCTCCTACCACAAAATAATAATAATAATAATAATAATAATAATAATAATAATAATAATAATAATAATAATAATAATATCAAACATCTAATACAGATTCACAGATTAGCCATAGGAGGGTAAACAGACTCACAGGAGCAAGGACTCTTTTGACTTCGTTGAGAACGGCGTCCATGTCCTGCACAGTGCACAAGACGAGTGTCACAACCACTACGTCGACAGAGTTGTCGGGCACCATACTCATGTCTTCGCCTGTCGAAAGAGGTTGGTTGTGAGAATCAGAATCCAAGTCGACATTTTGGGTTAGAATCAATGTCGATGTCAAAGTTTGGGATTGGAATCGAAAGTAAAATCGACATTTTGGATTTGGCTCAAAAGTAAAAATCATTATTTTGAATTAGATTCAAAAGTGAAATAAACATTTTGGATTAGATTCAAAAGTGAAATAAACATTTTGGATTAGATTCAAAAGTGAAATCAACATTTTGGATTAGATTCAAAAGTGAAATCAACATTTTGGATTAGATTCAAAAGTGAAATCAACATTTTGAATTATATTCAAAGGTGGAATCAACATTTGGATTAGAATCATAAGTAAAATTAATATTTTGGATAATTCATAAGTGAAATCAACACTGCATTAAAATAGGAAATAAAATCAATATTTTGAAATAGATTCAAAAGTGAAATAAACATTTTGGATTAGATTCAAAAGTGAAATAAACATTTTGGATTAGATTCAAAAGTGAAATAAACATTTTGGATTAGATTCAAAAGTGAAATAAGCATTTTGGATTAGATTCAAAAGTGAAATAAACATTTTGGATGAGATTCAAAAGTGAAATCAACATTTTGGATTAGATTCAAAAGTGAAATCAACATTTTGAATTATATTCAAATGTGGAATCAACATTTGGATTAGAATCATAAGTAAAATTAATATTTTGGATAATTCATAAGTGAAATCAACACTGCATTAAAATAGAAAATAAAATCAATATTTTGAAATAGATTCAAAAGTGAAATAAACATTTTGGATCAGATTCAAAAGTGAAATAAGCATTTTGGATTAGATTCAAAAGTGAAATAAACATTTTGGATTAGATTCAAAAGGGAAATGAACATTTTGGATTAGAATCAAAAGTAAAATCAATATTTTGAATTATATTCAAAGGTGGAATCAACATTTGGATTAGAATCAAAAGTAAAATCAATATTTTGAATAATTCATAAGTGAAATCAACACTGCATTAAAATAGAAAATAAAATCAATATTTTGAAATAGATTCAAAAGTGAAATCAACATTTTGGATTAGAATCAAAAGTAAAATCAATATTTTGAATAATTCATAAGAAAAATCAACACTACATTAAAATCAAAAGTAAAATCAATGTTTTGAATTAGATACAAAAGTGAATTCAACATTTTGGACAAGAATCAAAAGTAAAATAAATATTTTGAACTAGATTCGAAAGGAACTCAACATTTTGGATTAGAATCAAAAGTAAAATCAATATTTTGAATTAGATTCACAAGTGAAATCAACATTTTGGATTAGAATCAAAAGTAAAATCAACATTTTAGATTAGAATAAAAATCGAAATTAAGATTGTGTATTAGAATCAAAATTAAACCAACATTTTGTATTAGAATCAAAAGTCAAATTTACATCCTGGATTGTAATCAAAAGTGGAATAAATTTTTTTAATTAGACTTCCTAAATCTCACTTTTAAATGAACATCACTGTAATTGTTTAGTGGCTCCTTTCCACTTGATAAGATTAGAAGAGAGAGTTCAGCTATGGTAAGCAGCTCTTCTAAGAGAATGATATTACAAAATCAATGTTTTCTAGTTTGGGTAGTGCCGTAGCCTCTGTACCATGGTCTTCCACTGTATTGGGGTAGAGTTCTCTTGCCTAAGGGTACACTCAGGCACATTATTCTATCTGTTTCCTTATTATCCTTTTCCTCGCTGGGCTATTTTCACCATTGGAGCCTTTGGGTTTATAGCATCCAGTTCTTCCAACTAGGATTGTAATTTAGCTAATAATAATAATAATAGTACCATATCCTATGTACCATGGTTTTCCACTGTATTGGGTTAGAGTTCTCTTGCTTGAGGGCACACTTGGGCACACTATTCTACCCGTTTCCTTATTTCTTTTCCTCACTAAGCTTATTCTATTTGTTTCCTTATTTTCTTTTCCTCACTGGGCTATTTTCCCTGTTGGAGCCCTTGGGTTTATGGGTCTTCCACTGTCTTGGATTAAAGTTCTCTTATTTGAGGGTACACTCAGGCACACTATTTTATGTTTCCTTATTTCTTTTCCTAAGTTTATTTCTCTGTCGGAATGCTTTAGCTTGTAGCATCCTGCTTTTCCAACTAGGGTTGTAGCTTGGATAATAATAATGACAATAGTAATAATAACTTACAGTCGCTGCAAAGATTCCGGGCAAAATAAGCCCCACCACTTGGTGACATCATAGCCAATCACGTTGTCTCCCACGTAATCTCTTAACGCAGGAGCCAACATGATTGGTGATGACGTCATCAGGGGGTAGAGCTTATTTCAATCAGAATCTGCATCGATTATAGATACCTGTAAACCTGTGATATTACCTGTAGTAACATGGAATTCCTCTGCGTGGATGTGTGAGAATTTCTTGATGTTGTCATAGTAATAATCCTTATAACAGGGGTTAGGGTCTACCACCACCAGGTGACTTCCTTCTGGGTAGAATGCAAAGTTGACTCCTGAAATAAAGATTTTAGAATAGAATCTGAAGTGAAATCAACATTTGGGTTTGGAATCTAAAGTGTAATCAACATTTTGTATTGGAATATAAAGTGAAATCAACATTTTGGATTAAATGTAATGTGAAATCAATATTCTGTGTTAGAAAGTAAAGTGAAATAAAAATTTTGGGTTAAAATGTAGTTAAATCAATATCTTGGGTTAGATTCTAATCTAAAGTGAAATTAATATTTTGTGTTAGAATGTAAAGTGAAATAAAAATTTTGGGTTAAAATATAGTTAAATCAATATCCTGGGTTACAATCTAAAGTGAAATCAAAATTTGTGACTAGAATCTAAAGTGAAATCAACATTTTGGATTAGAATCCAAAGTGAAATCAACATTCTTATTGGAATCTAAAACGAAATCAACACTTGGACTAGAATCTTTATGAAATAAACATTTTCGATTAGCATCTAAAGTGAAATGAAAATTTTGAAATAGAATCTAAATGAAGTCGACATTTTGGACTAGAATCTAAGTGAAATCAACATTTCGGATTAGAATCAAAAGTGAAATAAATTTTTGGAATAAAATTTAGTCAAACAAAAATTTTGGATTATAATCTAACTTGAAATCAACATTTTAGATTAGAATCTAAAGTGAAATCAACATTTTGCATTAATATGAAAAGTAAAAATCAATGTTTTGGATAAAGTTAAATCAACATTTGTTTTTTAGAATCTAAAGTGAAAAGAACATTTTGGATTAGAATCTAAAGATAAATCAAAATTTTGGATAAAGTTAAGTTAACATTTTAGATTAGAACCTGAAGTGAAATCAACATTTTAGATTAGGATCTAAAGTGAAATCCACATTTTGGCTGTAGTAACGTAAAATCAACATTTTATGATAGAATCTGAAGTGAAATCAACATTTTGGATTAGAGTTTAAAGTTAAATCAACATTTTGGATTACAATCTAAATGAAATCAGCATTTTGGATTAGAATGTAAAGTGAAATCAACATATTGGATTAGAATCTAAAGTAAAATCAGCATTTTAGAGTAGATTCTAAGGTTAAATCAAAATGTTTAATAAAAATCTAAAGTGAAATCAGCATTTTGGATTTGAATCTAAAGTTAAATCAACATTTTGGATTAGAATCTAAAATGTAATAAAAATTTTGGATTAGAATCTGAAGTGAACTCAACATTTTGGATAAGAATCTAAAGAGAAATCACCATGTTTGATTATAATAAAATGTGAAATGAACAGTTTGCATCCCAATCATAAGTAAAATCATCATTTAGGATTACAATCATAAGTGAAATCAACATTTTGGATTGGCACCAAAAGGTAAAGTAACATTTTGGATTAGAATAAAACTCGAAATTAGCAATTTGGATTTTATTTAGAAGTGCAATTAACATTTTGTGTTGGAATTAACTTTCTTTCTAGATGCTTTTCCATGTTTCTTTACCATATTTGGATAATATTGCAATGTTTTATTCATTTTTTAACTAACGTCTATAGTTACATATCTATACCTGTAATGTATTGCAGTCATATGGATTTAAAGCCAAAATTTGAAGTACTTCATGACTACCATTTTTAAAGGGAAATATTAAGATTAAGGAAAGCCAGTCAGCCATTCATTTCCCAAAAGGAAGGGACTTTAGGCAGTTCACTACTTCAAGACAGTTCTTCGCTTATCTCTGATATTTGTTTGTACTATCTGGCCGTTTGTGATTTGAACTTAGAAGTGAATAAGTTGTGATAAGATTATCCTATTGATTATGGAGTTATGGAGAGATTAGTACACCAAACTTTCAATTGGACTCTATAAGGCACTAGAAGAGTTGGAAGACTCAGGCCTACATGGCTGAGGAATATGAAGCGTAAAGTAGGAGATGATGAAAGGAGAAGTATTGATTTAAAAGCTCAAGATAGAGACGACTGGCGAAATGTAACTGAGGCCCTTTGCGTCAATAGGCGTAGGAGGAGATGATGATGACGATGATTGATTATGGTTTACAGAAAAGATGCAAGTCATGTAATCAATTTTACGAAGTGTGGATTTATAATATATTCTTTCGAGTAGATTGTTTTAGTTGTGATAATTGTCTAATCTATTGTTTTTTCGTTTTTTTCTTCTTGGGAATTAAAC
>NC_090743.1:15651161-15668661 GCF_036898095.1 Palaemon carinicauda
AGAAGAAGACGTAAATATACAGGAAAGTGTTAATGTTACCGAGTAGCCACGAGAATAATGTGGCAGATTCTTCCTCTTGGGGCAATGAACCTTCCACCTTGTCACTCCCTGCGATGTTCACAATATTATCATCTTCTGGGAAGCCATTATTTAATATAATTACACTCTTAATAAAAAGTATTCTGAGCTTTTCCACGTCTATGTCTTGGACTATTATCACTGTGTCACAGAATGAGGAAGATGTTACAAGGCGATCTGGCAGATTACATTTGGAAGATAGTGCTGCTCTCTGTTGGCAGAACGAGGAATTCTTTCGAATTAAGGAATACATCTGGCAATCAGGTTGCTTTTAATGCGGCACACTTGTGCTTTATGATGTGATTCGGATGTTTTTTGTTGGTTGTTTTTCTTTTGGTTTTTCATATTATGTTTTCTTATGTTCTTTATATTCTAATTTCAATATACAACCTACTTTCTAAATGATCTAACCTTAATGAATGTCTAGAGTTATGAATATTTTCCAATTTTTTTTCCTTTTTTAAAGATGCGTCACACAGCTTGTGAACATTGCCGATGAATTGGCATTAATTGTTACAATGGGGTTTGACATTTTAATGATTTTGATTTCATCAATTGTGCCAGCAATGAGACTGATTGTAATGATTCATGTAACGCCAGGCCTTGGAATTATCATCATATCATCATATCATCATCTTCATACAGTTTGTTTTTTTGGACTAACTCAGAATTGGTGGAACATTATGTTATCATGATAATTCTGTTTTCACCATGTCATGCCACGTTTGAGAGTTTCGTTGATTATGGAATAGAGCTAATATTAGCATCTCATTTCTGTTTTGGTAGTCTCTCTCTCTCTCTCTCTCTCTCTCTCTCTCTCTCTCTCTCTCTCTCTCTCTCTCTCTCTCTCTTTATATATATATATATATATATATATATATATATATATATATATATATATATATAAACTGTATATATATGTATACTATATATATATATATATATATAAATGCAACATATATCTACTACGCCTATTGACACAAAGGGCCTCGGTTAGATTTCGCCAGTCGTCTCTATTTTGAGCATTTAAATATATACTCATTCTTCATCTCCTACTTCACCCTTCCTAGTCCTCAGCTAGGTGGGCCTGGGTCTTCCAACTCTTCAAGTGCCTTGTGGAGCCCTGTTACAAGTTTGGGGAACTTTATATATATATATATATATATATAATATATATATATATTATATATAATATATATATATATTATATATATATATATATATCAACAAATGGCGGTATCCTATAGCATGGGTTGGCTCCAAACAATGAAATACACAACAGTCATCCCCACATTCATCTTTTTAAACTACATCCATTTGTCTACACAGATGACATCACAAAGTTTATATCCTTGTCTGCCATTTCTGCAACCCACTGTATTTGACAATCCACCAGGTATGAACTTCCAAATTATAGTCAATTCTTTTTAGTGGGGCAGATTTGCACCGACTCCCAGGGGTGCCCTTTTAGCTCGGAAAAGTTTCCTGATCGCTGATTGATTGGACATGATGACTAACCAATCAGCGACCAGGAAACGTTTTGCGAGCTAAAAGGGCACCGCTGCGAGTCAGTGCAAATGCGCCTCATTAAAAAATTGAGTATAAGTCCAACTGAGACACACTGAGATTCAACACACTGCAATCCCGAAGCTTTCTTCTTTGCTAGGGACTCGAACCCCGTTCCTTCAGCTGATGAGTTGAGTTGATGGAAAGTTCAAACGTGGTTCGGTCGTCAATGACCTTAGATGTCTGGATGCCAGAAAACCTAAAATCAATCAATCAATCAAACGTGCAGCGAATATTTATATGTTGAACAGGTTGACATAAGTCTCTCTCTCTTCAGTTTATATACAACATCTATTTTAATGCTGCTACTTCTCATATATAGTTTATTTATTTCCTTATTTCCTTTTTTATACTGCTAATTTTCCCTGGTGGAGCCCTTGGCATTGTAGCATGCTGCTTTTCCAACTATAGTAGCAACTTTGCTATTGATAATGATAATAATTATAATAATAATAATAATAATAATAATAATAATAATAATAATGATAATAATAAATAATAATGATGATGACGATGATGATGACAATAATATTAGTAATAATAATAGCCTCTTAACTAGATACAGTAGTAACGTGTTCGCCTAGCATTCGCATGACAGCAGATCGATCCCAGTCCAGGGCCGTGAGTTTAAGCTGTTTACTGGGGGTGGATTGCCCGGCTGACGTTTTGGTGAGTATCTATTCTGATGAAACTGGAACCAGATACCTTTAACCTTCAATAAAAATATCTTGGTGTACACGATGTCTATAAGAAATTCACTGTCCTGGATTCCCTTGAATTTTTGAGGGTCGTTATGTATTTAGATGAGAATAAAACATGTTTAAGTTTTGTTTTTATTCAGAAAATAAGAAAACATTAATGTCTAAAAACCGTCGTTAATGGGTATACATAAGGGTTAATTTACATAACATTAAGTTTCATTTTAGATTTGATAGTTATTTTAGTTTTACATAATCGATTGGATAGTCCTAATGTATTTTTTACCATTTTCACACACACACAAATCCCATTGTTATGACTAGATAGATTCGAATCCATTTATTGTAAAATATTACTTACGAAAGACAAGGACAGCCAAACATGTATACAACTATGTTCCTAAATATGGAATGATTATTTCAAAACAACAGATGCTTAGTGTACAATTCTTGGACCCTAAACATCACTTGAGATATAACTGAAAAGTAAATAAAATGCCGTACGATCCAGAATCAACTTAGTTCACTTGCAAGCAGAGATTGGTAAGCGGCTCTTCTAGGAAAAGGACATTCCAAAATCAAAACATTGTTCTCTAGTCATAACCTCTGTACCATGGTCTTCCAGTGTCTTGCTTTAGAGTTGCGTTGCTTGAGGGTACACTCAGGCCCACTATTCTATCTGGTTTCCTTATTTCCTTTCTCCATTGGGCTATTTTCCCTGTTGAAGCCCCGTGGGCTTATAGCATCCAGCTTTTCCAACTAGGGTTGTAGTTTAACTAGTAATAATAAAAAAAAATTCTTACCTAGGAGTAGTTCTCCAAAATCAAGCCATTGTTCTTTAGTCTTGGGTAGTGTCATAACCTCTGTACCATGTCTTCTAGTGTCTTGCTTTAGAGTTGCCTTGCTTGAGGGTACACTCAGGCGCACTATTCTATCTGGTTTCCTTATTTCCTTTCCCTATTGGGCTATTTTCATTGTTGAACCCCCTGGGCTTATAGCATCCAGCTTTTCCAACTAGGGTGTAGCTTAACTAGTAATAATAAAAAATTTCTTACCTAGGAGTAGTTCTCCAAAATTAAACCATTGTTCTCTAGTCTTGGGCAGTGTCATAACCTCTGTACCATGGTCTTCCACTGTCTTGGTTTAGAGTTGCTTTGCTTGAGGGTACACTCGGGCACACTATTCTATCTGGTTTCCTTATTTCCTTTCCCTATTGGGCTATTTTCCTGTTGAAGCCCCCTGGGCTATATAGCATCCAGCTTTTCCAACTAGGGTGTAGCTTAACTAGTAATAATAAAAAATTTCCTACCTAGGAGTAGTTCTCCAAAATTATACCATTGTTCTCTAGTCTTGGGTAGTGTCATGACCTCTGTACCATGGTCCTCCACTGTCTTGGTTTAGAGTTTCCTTGCTTGAGAGTACACTCATGCAGGCACACTATTCTATCTGGTTTCCTAATTTCCTTTCCTTATTGGGCTATTTTCCCCGTTGGAGACCCTGGGATTATAGCATCCTGCTTTTCTAACTAGGATTGTAGTTTAACTAGTTTTGTGTCTAGAATCGGTTGTTGCTTCCAAAATCAACTTCTTTGTGGTATTTGGGTATGAAAACAAGCATCGACTGACGAGAACGATACCCGTCTTCATTTGGAAATGTGTTGCGACCAGTGAGAATCGAACCAGTCGATACTCTCCTGTGGATCAAGCTAGTCAATATTCTTGTGGATCGATCCTGTCAATATCCTTGAGATCGAACCAGTCGATACCCATGTGAATCAAATCAGTGATACCGTTTAGATCGAACCAGTCGGTACACAGGAAGATTGAAAACAGTTGATATCCTGGAGGATCGAACCAGTCGATGCATATGTGAATCACATTAGACGATATCCTTTCAGATTGAACCATCTATACCCTTCAGGATTGAAATAATCGATATCCCTTTGAATCGAATTTTTCCGATACCCCATTATATCGAACCAGTTGATACACCTGACAATCAAACCATTCGATGTAATTGAGGATCGAACCAACCAATATCCCTGAGGATCGAACCAATCGATACCCCTAAGGATCGACTTCTAACGACCATTCCTTCTTGAATTTAGACGTTGTTTGAAGGTTTAAAGGTCACTCAGGAATGGCAGAGGCAAGGGACCGTGACAATACCCTAGAGACTGACAATATCTACATACGATTAGCAGCTAAGCCCCTCTCCACACAAACTAGGACCAGGGATGGCCAGGCAATGGATGCTGATGACTCAGCAAGTAGGATTATAGACTTCCCCAAACCCTCCATCCTTAGCTCACAAGGTAAGGTTCCAGACACTACAGCAAACTATCAAGCTTGAGCAGGATTCGAACCTCAGTCTGGCAGATCACCAGGCGGGGACGTTTTGAAGCTTGTCAAGATTTGGGATGTTCTTCCTGAAGTAGATTTTTTTCTCCCTGGAACGTAAACAAATCAGTGTATAAATAAAATTGTTTAGTGAAGGACATCCAGATGTGTATGAGAGATGATTGTACAACACAAGTATTGCAGGTGCATTGATATGCTAATGTTATATGAATGTTATATGTCTTTGTATCATAATGTGAATTATTGCAGAAATTTTTATGAATTGATTCATACCCAGAATTTAATTGTGTAGGCCTGTCACAAATGTGGCAATATTTTCGTTTCGAGCGACTACTGTTTTTAATCCTTTACAGTAGCTAGCTGTTGTGGCAACTGTAATGTGATTAGGAATATATGTCTTAAGTGGAAATGTTGAAATAATTTGCATTAACAGTTATCTCTCTAACTTGGTCTTACAGCATCCTTTCTTTCCAACTAAGGTTATAGCTTAAATGATAATAGAAATAACTATATGTCCTCACCTGCATCAACACGAAAGACCGTCATATGGAAGTTCAATTATTTCTTGATATTTTCGATTTAGAATAATCCACACAGCACAGAATAGGGTCCAGCGTAAGCAGATAACTTCTTTTAGGGTAGAAAGCATGGTCAGCATCTGTAATTAAGACATATTTTAAGTATTGTCACTTACTGACAATGTCAAAGTGACCTAGTTAAAGTAGCCTAGTGTAGCATGCAAAAACGTACATAACCTAAATGTAATTGTATTTGTCATCTTTAGTCATTAACACCTGTGGAAAGTATTTAGAAAAATTGATCGATAAATAAAGAAATTATTAGTGGAAAATATTTTTCATAAAAGATGAAACATACTATACTCAACTCAGTAAGAAATGTCCGATAGGGGAGGGCACCTGGCTTTAAACCGATTCCCCTCACGTGTGCCACATCTCCACAGATCACCAACTTTCTTCCTTTCTCCAATCCTGCTCCACCTCCTTACCATGTCTCTCTCTTTCTCGCTCTTTTTCTATAAAAATGGTGTATTTCCGAGATTGTATCCGAAATTATTCTAAGTTTTGTTCAAACCCAACATTGAGGTAAAATTCAAGACGTGTTGTCTGCATAAAGGTTCCCCTCCCCCCTCCTTAACTTGGCATATGAGCAGGGACCAGACACTGCCGCTACACACCTGACAAGCATACTCTCGCGATGGACCATTCCCCTGCTTCAAAATCGCCATATGGCCCCCTTCCTAGCCAAGCTAACGCAGTTGTGTACAATGTGAACAGGTACTTTTTGGTAGAAAGAGAGAGAGAGAGAGAGAGAGAGAGAGAGAGAGAGAGAGAGAGAGAGAGAGAGAGAGAGAGAGAGAGAGAGATAGAGAAATAATTTCAGAAATACGTCAAGTTATACACAAACACGAAAGGGGGACGAGTTGGAGTATAGATGATCTATAGAAACGTGGCACCAGTGGCGGATCCGTTTAAAACCAGGTGTCTTCCCTTATCAGGCATTTTTCGTTGCATTAAGTTGTTTTATAGTTAACACACACCCATGTACATAAATATATAAAGAAGGTTACGGAAGTAGTCACCTATACTGAGTCCAATTTCAAGAATTCGTACGGCATTCCAGTTGCAAAGTTCACCTTCTTTGGAGACGACAGTTGAGATTCTTCTGAAGAAGGATCGCCTGGCTTCTTCCAACTCCTCGAACACTTTGTTTGTGTGCAGGGGTCTCTCGCATACGCGCCATCTATTGGGAATAAAAAGGAAACTGAAATGTTCATGGTTTTTAACGATTATCCGGTTTATTGCATAGGGAAGCTGGTGTTTGTTAATCACTGCAGTCAATCGAACATTCATATACGAGAGCTTATGTTAAATATATTAAGGAAATTACAATCTAATTAATACTTTTGACTAATTGTCCTTCTTGTTGAATCAATAATCTACCTGAAACTCAATATTATTTTTATTTTTCCTTTTTTACGTATTCTTTGCCTGGTCAAATCAAGGTCTTGTCTTACAATAATCAGAGGCTTTCTTGCGCATGCGTCATATGTATCAAAGAATGAATTAGATTATTACAATTTACAAACAAGAACGCAAGAATTCTCATGGGAAAAAATATCATTATTTCAACTATGGAAATTATGTATGGAAATTGTATCGAAGGTAAGGAGATTCCTTCCTAACTCGAGCTTAGTTTCATACTGTGTACTGTAAGGATGTAGCACCCGGTAGGCCACCTGGTCTTACAGCTAAAGAGAAAATCAGTAATAATGCCTCAAAAACTATCTTTATTCTGTTATAAATTTTTTTCTATCTTGACTATATTTTCTCTTATTTCTTGAAACCTGTATTTTGAAACGGTAATTCTCTCTCTCTCTCTCTCTCTCTCTCTCTCTCTCTCTCTCTCTCTCTCTCTCTCTCTCTCTCTCTCTCTCTCTCTCTCTTTCTCTCTCTCTCTCTCTCTCTCTCTCTCTCTCTCTCTCTCTCTCTCCTTAAACTTTGTGTAGACTTTTATCCTTGAGACCTTCCTGAGCATTGAGGTCCATGATTTGCGGAACTTCAAGTAACATCAGTGCCAAAAAGGTTGTGAATGCCAAGGATGTGGTATGGTATTGAACTATTGACCTAGTTTCTTTTTATTTCTTTTTATCACATGGAAATAGTCTGCTTATTACATTGCAGGGGATTTTTTTAAGGACCACTGAAGACTAAGTTGATGTTTTGCATGATCCCTTAAATAATTTATGTATTTTAAGATCACTTAAAACTAGTTCGTTGTTGGTGAGTTTTATGATACCTTAAAATAAATGATATATTTTAGAATCTTTTAAAACTAGGTGATACTTTTATGATCGCTTGAAATAACTAATGTATTTTAGGATCGCTTAAAAGTAGTTGGTGTTTATTTAAATTGATGTATCTTATGATCCCTTAAAATGGATGATGTTTTAAGGATCGTTTAAAACTAGCTTAGTTTTTTTACAAAGATCGCCTTAAACTAATTGATATTTTATCGTGATCCTTTATAAGTGTTTATTTTTGGAGGGATCTCTTAAAACTAGTTGATTCTTTCAGGATCCCTTAAACTAATATTTTTTTTAAATTTTCATAAAACTGGTAAGTGTTAACTTCTAACCATTTCAGATGAATCACATTATCTCATTGGATTTTTTTTTTTATTCCGTGCAATTTGATTCTTTTATTGAAGTTTTTTCTTACACTGAAGACGAACTTAACTTTATTGATTCGTTTAAGAATAAATTGATATTTCTTTCCTTGCACAAATTTATTTATTTTGTTGTGAGGTGAAATTAGATTAATACCATAAGTGTAATTGTACATTTTATTCCTTTTTTTTTCACTAAGATTACTTTATTCTAATGCAGTGCCTTACTTTATACTTATGCATTACTGGCCAAAATTACCAAAGCTGTACTACATACTAGGTTGGTTTGCGGTGAATGATCAGCTCATCGTCACCAATCTGCATTGGCCAACGTGGTGATGAAAGCAGTCCAAGGCCCAAACATTGATAAGAGTATTGCTGAGGCTTTTGTCCTGCAGTGGACCAGAAACGGATGCAATTGTTGTTGTTGTTGTTTGTGCATATATATATATATATATATATATATATATATATATATATAATATATATATATATATATATATATATATATATATATATATAGATTCGCTTCCTTCCTTGCAGCTATAGATTGGGGTCAGCAATGCATTCCGACTTCTGCCTCATTGTATATTTTCTGCAGTGCACCTGCTGTCTTTATTGCTAAGTGTTTCTGTCTCAATTAGGGACAATATATGTAAGTTCCTTTAAAGATAATTTCTATTCTTCTTAGTTTTCTGGTTCCTCAATTTTAATTTACCTACCTTCGTAAAACTAATTTCATTAATTCTAGGAAAATGGAATCTCCTTTATATAGTGGAGAGCAAGTGTCTGGCTATATATATATATATATATATATATATATATATATATATATATATATATATATATATATATATATATATATATATATATATATATAGATAGATAGATAGATATGTGTGTGTATGTATGTATGTACATGTATGTTTCATTCCGGTCACGCTTAGTGTCATTTCCAGACGTATAACTACTCGGTCTCTCCCCGTCCATCTGGTTGGGGGAGAAGGAATATTCATAACCTGACGAGAGGGGTACCCCGAGAAGAAAGGGGGAAAGGGTGGGTGTATATCTATCTAAATATTTAGCCATCATTTTTGACGGGTCGCGTACACTAGTATGATAATGTTTGAGGATAAAGAAAATATACCTGATCGTGGACCTTCGATAGTGTGACGTCATCGTAACGTATGATAATCTACAGTTTTACTAAGGTGGATAGAAAAGTTTACCACGTAACATATTATAATAAATACTACGTATTGGACCAATATTCACTGAGCACTGCCCTGCCTCAGCTTAAAGGTGACGTGATCAGCATTTTTGCTGTTATAGCTTCGGGATTATTATTATTATTATTATTATTATTATTATTATAAGTAGTAGTAGTAGCAGTAGTAGTAGTAGTAGTAGTAGTAGTAGTAGTAGTAGTAGTAGTAGTAGTAGTAGTAGTAGTAGTTTTATTATTATTATTATTATTACTAGTGTACGTGATCCGACAAAAATTAAATGTCAACATTTTTTCTAAAGGTTCTCCCTTATTCTTTATTTGTTCAGGAAATTAAATTGGTATTTTTCGGTATTTTATTTCTATCTGATTTTAATGCGTTATGTGATTTCTAAATATACTTTTTCTGGTATACAGTTTGTGAAATATTAATTTTTCTGCACATCAACAATATATTAACACTAGATTTCACTGGATAAGATTTATTTTCAAAGGTAAGTTTGATAAAAAAAAAACGGTCTTTATTTGTCGAATAATTAGTGAAGGATATTTTTGTTTTAGTCATGGAATTTTTTTTAAAAGAAACGAAAATTTTTGATAAGTTCCTTAATCAAAGAAAATAAAGCAAACAAGTTATTACAAAATAAAAGAAAATAGAGGGGCACTCAGTAAAGTGCAGACCTCCGCCGCGGCCGCTCATTTCTCGACCTTTTACTCGCCCTTGTCCTTGACCGTTGACCTTAACATGTAATAATTGGCTTGGATTTTCATACACTCAAACATGAACCAAATTTGAAGTCTCTGTGACAACGATGTCCAAACTTATGGCTGTTTACGTGAATTGGACTTTTTGCTTGACCGTGACCTTGACCTTAGACTTTGACCTTCCAAAATTTAATAATTTCCAGCTTTTTATATAACAGTTAATCCATGCAAGTTTCATTACTCTACGATTAAAATTGTGACCAGGAAGCTGTTCACAAACAAACACACACAAACAAAAGCACAAATACACAAACAGGGGTAAAACATAACCTCCTTACAACTGCGTTGGCGGAGGTAATAAGTATATTAGATGAAAGTAAACATACTTAACATACCTCGCCTTCATTTCCACCTGTGCTCTTCTGATTAACCACAAACCGACGCAGGTAAACACACAGGAATTTCTGTTTACGAAAATCCATGTTATGAGATCGTTATGTCTTCGAGCACTCTCGGGAGCTTCAGGAGGAGAACGTCTTTCTTATAGGACCCCCTTCGGGTACACTGTCACAGCCTGATTTTAAACATATCCGGGCGGAGCCCCGTCTAACCTACTTGGCTCGGTTTGGCAGACATAGAGCCGAGTTAGTTTTTTCTTTTGTCCTTGGGAGTTAATGGATATATCCTGCCAAGATTCGAAAAGGAGAGGAGCGTGCAAAATAAAAAATGAAAAAGGTAGAGAAATAACGTTTTGGTTTACTAGTTAATGGGAGAAGAAATTGCATAAGGAATAAAGAAAAGGGTAGAGAAAATATATATTTTTTTTTGGGGGGGGGGGTTCTCTTGAGTTGATGGGAGAAGAAAGGCAAAATAAAAGAAGAGGAAAAAATGGTGAAAATATTTTTTTTTTGTTTTATTCTCTGGAGTTAATGAGAGAAGAAATGCAAAATAAAAAAGTAAAAAGTAGAGAAACTATTTTTTTTGTCCTCGAAATTTAATGTACATGGCCTGCCAAGACCTTCGTAAAGGAGAGAAAAAGGGAAAATAGAAAAAGTAAATTAGATAAACGTGCGCTTTCGCACGCTGGCTCTACGTAGAAAAGAGACCTTGCCAGACATAACTCCTCAGGTGAGACACATTGACCTGTTATGTAGGCTAGAACTAACAGCCTAATTTTTCATGTCATTTTATTAGGTTACAAGTTGTTCCTCTGCGGCATTATTGATTACACCATATCGCTTGTTTGCGACAACGTCGTCATAACTCAAAAATAGCTATTTTTCAGGAGAGCCATTTTAATCAATTAAAACACTATCATATTAATGTATGTCGTTAGGCCATTTAGCAGGCTCTAGCGATCAATTTTTTAGCTACAATTATGACTTTTTTTTGCCAAAAAAATCAGCATTTGAAGATGAATATGTCTATATGGATAACTCAAAAATAAATTTTTTTGAGTTATGACGTTGTTGTCGCAAGCGAGCGATATATTAGATTTTCTTCTAAGATATTTACCTTCGCCAACTTAGTTGCGAAGGTTATGTTTTAATAGGCGTGTATTTATTTGTTTGTATGTCTGTCTGTGTATTTTTGATTCGCATAACTCAAAAACACCTTAACCGAAATTCATGAAATTTGATGGGATGATTGGCCATGGTCCAAGGACAAATTGATTAGATTTTGGAAGTGATAGGGTCAAAAGTCAAGGCCAAGGTCGCGAAAAGGTTAAAAATTTCTTTTTATCTGATCTGCCTGAAACTAGCGCCAAAACATGCATAATTCAATTGCTGATCTTGTGATATACAACATGATATAGGCGAAGGTATGCGCTCTACCGAGTGGCCGTTCTAGTTGTTATATTATTATTATTATTATTATTATTATTATTATTATTATTATTACTAGCTAGCTACAACCCTAGTTCGAAAAGCAAGATGCTATAAGCCCAAGGGCTCCAACAGGGTAGAAATAGACAAGTAAAGAAAGGAAACAAGGAAATAGATAAACTTCATGGGAAGTAATAACAATCAAAATAACATTTTAAGATAATTAACAACATTAAATTAGATCTATCATTTATAAACTATAAAAACTTCATAAAAACAAGTGGAAGAGAAACAAGATAGAAAGAGCATGCCCAAGTGTACCCGCAAGCAAGAAAACTCTAACCCAAGACAGTAAAAAACTATGGTACAGAGGCTATGGCACTACCCAAGACTAGAGCACAATGATTTGATTTTGGAGCGTCCTTCTTCTAGAAGAGCCTTTCAACATAGCTAAAGAGTCTCCTCTACTTAATAAGGGGAAAGTAGCCACTGAACTAGTTAACCCCTTGGGTGAAAAAGTACTGTTTGGTAATCTCAGTGTTGCCAGGTGTATGAGGACAGAGGAGAATGTGAAAAGAGTAGGCCAGACTATTCGGTGTATGTGTAGGCAAAGAAAAAAATGAGCTGTAACCAGAGAGAGGGATCCAATGTAGTACTGTCTGGCCAGTCAAAGCTTCCAATAACTCTCTAACGGTAGTATCTCATGGTTGGAAATTTTCTTAGTATACAGGTGTAATACGTGATGTTAACTATGGCATTATATTATTTTTTTTTGTAGTATTTGTTTGTTTTGACTATTTTATTGCTATATTAATTGGTGGTATGAGTGATGAACCACAACCGTGACATAGGTGGGTCCTTTGGTTCTTTTGTTCTTCCTTAATTGCATGCTTTTGTAGTTATCGTAGTTCTCTTAATTGTAATTTTGGATGATTAATACCGCCAACGAAGTTGGAAGGAGGTTATGTTTTACCCCCTTTTTGTGTGTGTGTTTGTTTGTGAACAGCTTCCTAACCACAATTTTGATCGCAGAGTAATGGAACTTGCAAGAATTAACTGTTAATTAACTGGAAATTATTACATTTTGGAAGGTCAAGGTCACGGTCAAGCAAAATGTCCAATTGACGTAATCAGCCATACGTTTGGACATCGTTGTCACAAAGACTTCAAACTGGGTTCATATGAGTGTACGAAAATCCACGCCGAATAATACATGTTGAGGTCAAAGGTCATATCAAGGTCGAGGAAAAGGTCGAGAAATAAGCTGTCACGGCTGAGGTCTGCTTTATGCTGAGTGCCCTTCTAGTTATGAATTGTAATTATTATATCACGATCTGTCATCGAAATTTTAGATAATAATTCCGGAAGATAAAAACAACCATTATCATTATATCCAGTTTCTTTCAGAGTAAACTGCATTTTGTTATGCTCACGATGATAAAGCTACAACATCATCGAACATACGATGCCACATTCTTCCTTTCTTTGCTCATCTTGAAAGAATTCACTCGCCAAAAACAACTAAGGAAATAGTCACATCTGACAACTCTGTGTATAGTGTTGCCATCCACGGTTCTTCGATATTCTTGCATAACTGCATTGGCACTTTTGTGGTTTTTCTAAGAATGTTTATATAGACTTATTTATCTATCTATCTGTCTATCTATCTATCTATCTATCTATCTATCTATCTATATATATATATATATATATATATATATATATATATATATATATATATATATATATATATATATATATATATATATAACATACGCACATCTTGGGTCACCTTCAGCTTTCGTTAACTCTTTTAATTTTTTCCCCTCTTTTCTCCTTTTCGAATTGGCAAAGAAAAAATCTTCAGATTTAGTAAATACCCCTCTCTCTCTCTCTCTCTCTCTCTCTCTCTCTCTCTCTTGCAAATCATTTGGAACAAAAACAATAAAAGAAAAAAATCTGATTTCATTTTGTAGTTTAATATCCGTAACACTTACAAAAACGTTTTGTCTCCCAATCAGGTCCATGAATAAACATTTTGCTCATACTAAGAAAAAATATCGTGTACTTTTGATTAAAAATGTCCCCAGATTCGTGCTTTGCTGAAAATTTCCGACTAAATAGAGTAAAAAGAAACTTGTAAACAGGAATTTAAAATCAAACTTGAAGTATAATTGCCTTCCTTATATAGGCTACATGTAAACGTTTGAATGATCATTGGTTATAAGAATTAAAATGTTTGGCTTTGTCGTTTTGTCATTATTATTATTATTATTATTATTATTATTATTATTATTATTATTATTTGCCATTTATTATTATTATTATCATCATTATTATTATTATTATTATTATTATTATTATTATTATTATTATTGTTGTTGTTGTTATTTGCCGTTTATTATTATTATTATTATTATTATTATTATTATTATTATCATTAATTCTGTCTTATTATTATTGTTATTATTAGTATTTGTCGTTTTGATATTATTATTATTATTATTATTATTTGTCGTTTTAATATTATTATTATTATTATTATTATTATTATTATTATTATTATTATTATTATTATTATTACTATTATTATTACTATTATTATTATTATTATTATTATAATTATCATTATTATTATTATTCCAGCTGTAAGTGAATTGAAAAAGTGAAATTCTACAAATCAATTGAGAATGGAGTACAAACTATTCAAGAGAGAAAAAATAAAGAGACGAAGGAATTAAGTTATCTATAAAATGGGAATCACGGGAATCTGTTCATTTGATAAAGACAATGGTTCCAAATTTCAAAGAAAAACTAAGGTATTGAAACTAGCCAAGTAATAGCAAGAATGTTGGAATTGGCTAGAAATGTTTCTTCTCATTTCGTGTTAATTGATTTATTGAATGTTTCGGTATAACTATTATATATATATATATATATATATATATATATATATATATATATATATATATATATATATATATATATATATATATATATATATATATATATATATATATAAATGTATATACATTTATATATATATATATGTATATATATATATATCTATATATAATATATATATATATATATATATATATATATATATATATATATATATATATATATATATATATATATATATATATATGAAAGTAATTTGCAATAATATAATCTTGATAACCAAAATACCTAAAGTATCTGTTATCTTATTTTTCTTGATATGTCATCGACATTTTATGATTATTCGTGGGAATCAAGTTTTTTTTCGATATAAATATATGTTTTTCTATATGAAAGGTGAATTAAAGTAATATAATCTTGATAACCTAAGTTCCTATAAGTTTCTGCTATTCTACATTTCATGATTATTTGTTGAATTTAAGTTTTGTTTTTTTTTCGTTTCTCTTCCACATATTTCGCAATAACTAAAACACTTATATCTAGTTTTAGATTAAGCTAGTACAGTGGTAACTTGTGTGCCTAGCATTTGCATGGCAGCAGATCGATCCCAGCTTCGGGACTGTAAATTTAAGCTTTTAATGGGGAGGCCATCACATAGTAGTGTTGGGTTTGCATGGCTGACGTCCTGGTGAGTATCTATTCGAGTGAAACTTGAACTGAAACCAGACACCTTTACCTTCATACCAGCCAGGTTTTTGCTCTTCGAACTCCGTAACCTCTAAGTTTCCGTTAGAGTAATTTTGGTATCGTCATTTATGTCAAACTCCTGTAGTTTTCCCTTTCATTTATATGAATTTATTAGAAATAAAATGTGTTATTATTCTATTTTACGTTAGTGTTTTCCTTAACTTCACTGTGAAAAAAAAAAACCGTAATTTTAATCGGAAATTATTCGTAAAAATCTACTGCTCTCAGCCGTATTTTAGTATGATACATGCAACCGTAATTTTTACCTTACTTTGTTATTATCTTTTACGGATTGGTGACCGTAATATCACTCCTTAACGTCAATATATCCGTTTTTAAAACGGTATATGCCTGGCAACATTTGTTTCAGGATTTTTACCTATTTTTACGGCAAATTTTTAACAGTGTAAGTTACAGTATATGCGAAATGAGTCCTATCTACAACCATCTATCCTGTCGAATGTCTGAATTCCCTTCAGACCTAGATCTTCATGTATCATTCTCCTCTTGATTTCCTTTATCTGCCACTTCCATATTCTCGGTTCTTCTAACTGATGGCTTTCCAACCATTCTTCTTCTTTGTCTGCATCTTTTCCCACTTTTATGTGGGGTCGATGTTTCTGGCCAGCTTTCTCCATCTGCCTCTGTCTCACACTTCTTCTTCTTCTTCTTCTTCTTCTTCTTCTTCTTCTTCTTCTTCTTTTCCCACCTTTAAGTGGTGTCGATGTTTCTGGCCAGCTTTCTCCATCTGCCTCTGTCTCACACTTCTTCTTCTTTTTCTTCTTCTTCTTCTTCTTTTCCCACCTTTAAGTGGTGTCGATGTTTCTGGCCAGCTTTCTCCATCTGCCTCTGTCTCACACTTCTTCTTTTTCTTCTTCTTCTTCTTTTCCCACCTTTATGTGGGGTTGATGTTTCTGGCCAGCGTTCTCCATCTACCTCTGTCTCACACTTCTTCTTCTTCTTCTTCTTCTTCTTCTTCTTTTCCCACCTTTATGTGGAGTCGATGTTTCTGGCCAGCGTTCTCCATCTACCTCTGTCCCACACTTCATCACCGGTTAATCCCTTTGATCGAAGGTCATCCTTGATTCAGTCCATCCACCTCCGCTTTGGTCTCCCTCTCCTTCTCGTTGCCTGCAGGGTTAAAAGAATACTGGGTTAGCCAGCTTCTGACCAAAATAAGAACAATCTCGCGCATGTCGCTGAGTGGCTGCATTGGTTAGGGTTCAGAATAAGAAATGTCATCAGTCTGTATTTGACTCTACTCGGGAGAATAATAAGAACTCAAGCTCTCTTAACCAAGCAGTCTTCTTCCACCTGGTTAATCTGTGGATAAATCCTCGTTAATCCTCTGGGTCGTGAGGAGTCATGGGTACTTGTTCCGTATATGGCTGCAGATCAAGTCAAAAGAGAAAGGAAGACCAAAATGTAAAATCTCTCTCTCTCTCTCTCTCTCTCTCTCTCTCTCTCTCTCTCTCTCTCTCTCTCTCTCATTTCTTATATGATTCCTTTTGTAAATCTAAAAAATGAAGTTGTTTCCCTATTTGTACGGTGGCGCATGTTTTTTTTAGGAGGAGAATCTTAAACAGAAAAATCTCCTGCGAGAGAAGTCAAAAACGAAAATATGGAAAAATAGAGAAATAGTAAATTTCCAAATAAAAACTTGAAAAAAAAAATATTTTTTTTTTGTTTTCATTAAAAAAGTATAAATTTTAAACAGAATTCTCATATCTCCTTACATAAAAATATATAAAAACAAAGAGATAAAACTGAAGTAGGTAATAAAAGGAAAACGAATGCTAAGTTCTATCATTTTTACCTTGTGAGAGACACCTGGCACGGATTGAGAATGCAGGAGGGCATTTAAAAGGATTATGGACTTTCTAATCTTCAAATAATAAAGTACCTGAACATTAAGGGAAAAGTTATCTTCCGCGGTCACGAAAGAAAGAAAAGTGTGCTATGGGGGAAACACCTACTATAGGGACCCTAAAACTTGTTTTCCTCGTTTTCCTTTACAGCCACTTACCAATGACGTCACGAAGGTGCGCAGTAACTCACAGACGGTCTAACCCCTAGGGGCTAGACGCACCGTCAAAAAGCCCCTGTCCGGAGAGAAGCTCCGGGCAATCTAAAGAAGAAGAAGAAGGTCTAACCCGGTATTCTTTTAACCCTGGTTCCCTGTACCTTCATTTCCATCACTCTCCT